>NC_141874.1:723367766-723669541 GCF_056163025.1 Triticum urartu | reverse complement strand
GCCGGGCCGTGGGCCAGGTGTGCTCTCCTTGCTGTGTCCGGCCGGTGACCGCCATGGGCGGTGGAGGTCGTCCCCTCCCGCGTGGCTGCCGATTCTGCCGCTCATCGTTCCCGGTTGTCTCCTCTCGGCCTCGTTGGTTTCGCCTCGCTGCTTGGTCGTGTGCGATGGCTTCGACGGACGGAGGTGCGGCTCGTGCGGGGGGTTGCGGAGACGGTGGCGCGCTAACTGCAGCGTGGTGACGGGAGCTTCACGAGTCCTGTCTGGCTCGACCGGGCCGTGGGCCTGGTGTGCTCCTATTGCTGCGTCCGGCCGGTGACCGCCAAGGGCGGTGGAGGTTCTCCCCTCCCGCATGGCTGCTGATGTTTGCCGCTCCTTGTTCCCGGCTGTCCCCTCTCGGATCCGTCGGCCTCGCTTCTCTTTCCATGGTGAGACGGCAGTGGTGATCTAAAGACCGTGGTGGCGCATGTTGGTGGGCGACAAGATTGATGGAGTGCGACGGAGCGGCCGGGGCTGTGGTTGTGTGGCGGACGGGAGAAATCCCTGTCGGCTTGGCCGGCACCGACGCGGTGACGCCCACGGGCGCCACCGGTCCTTCCTGAAGGGCGCTGGGCTTACATCTTCCACACGCCCCTCCGTGTACCGGGGGAAACCCTAGGACCAGTCCGGGCAACAGCGTCGGCATCGTCGCGTTCCTTCCTGAAGGTGTTGCTTGCTATGCGGCGGTCCGAAGTGCTAGGAGCGTGGTGGAAATTCTCCGGCGGGCGCAGCGGTTGCGGGTCACCATCATTTTCGTCGACCCGACTCTGTTGTCATTAGTTTCTTTTTCTTTCTCTGTTATTTCTTTTAGGCTTGCTTGTGCTGTCTGCCCCAGCATCGGACTATCAGTTGTATCGTGTGGTTGCTATATCTATATAGCGGGGCGAAAGCCTATTTCAAGATTGTGTATCTCTGCTTTTGGTAATTTTCTGGCCCATGCGAGTGGCACGGTAGAGGAGCGAGCCGTGCTATACGTACGACAGTTGACGTACGAATTCTGTCCGACAGAGCAGATCCAACTCAGTTGGACTCGAACTGTAGGAGCCTCGGCCGTCGATCGATATCACCCACCCAGGCCTGGGTTACCGCACCTCCTCCTCCCACGATCCACCACTCCTCGACCAGCGCCGCCGCCTCTCGGATCCCCTTCGAGCCCTGCGCCGGCGCTTCCCCGATACACTCCTCCTCGTCCAGCGCCACCGTAAACGGCCTGCATCTCATCTAGGGCTCCTGCTCTCTCCGAAAAGAAGCCATATTGGATTGTTTTTTTAAGGGATACAATATTGGTTTGTTTGCTTCCTATAAATCATAGAACTCAGGAATAATCTTTGTACTGCCTGTATAAAGTTGACATCGTGAACTGAGTTGTGCTATTTTTTTTTATGATATTCGATCTGAATTGTGCATGTGATGTGATGTGCTATTTTGTATGATTTTTGAACTGAGCTATGGTTTGAACTGCACTGATCTGTGTTGTACTGTGCTACTCCCTCGGTCCCAAAATAAGTTTCTCAACTTTAGTTGTACTAAAGTTGGTACAAAGTTAAGACACTTATTTTGAGATGGAGGGAGTATTTTGTATGGTTTTAACATGCATAAGAACAACTCCAGCAAAATAGACAGGAAATAACTGCAGCACTATCATTGATGTGCTCTTTTTTCGCACTGCAGTTTGTAAAATAATTAAGCTTAATTGTTCATTTTCAGTCTGAACAAGTTTGTATCATTACCTGCTTCATCCATGTTTGGAAAGAAAATCGTACCAACCTTGATTAGGTATCTTTTCCTTATGCTTATATACCATATTATACTTTTCAGTTCAACAAAAGGAGAAAATCTAGGCGGCGGCGGCAGCGAGTTTCCCAGCCTGGTTGGCCTCCTACCTCATCTCAACCCCCAAAACAGCAGAGAGTGGCGGCTGGCCTCTGTGAAATGGAGAGGGGATCCGGCAAAGGGATGGAGAGAGGATCCAGCAAGGAGATGGAGAAGGGATCCGGCAAGGAGATCGACTGGGAATCCTGGGAGATTAAGGACCGGATGAAGGAGATGGTATCCGTGGGGAGGGAGCGCAACAACGTCCTTGATTCTCTTACACCTAGCCTTTCTGGGTGGAGGCGGATACACAAAGGCGAAAGCAGCAAATGGTCGTGGATGACCGTTGGAAAGGCCGCCAAGGAAACGGAATCTGACTTGATGGACTCGAGCACAATGGAGCTACCTGAGAAAGAATTGGACAACATCTTGCAAGGTATGGAGCAGTTGGGCCACCGGATGCTCTCTATGGCATATCTCTTGCGCAAACCAGGTGTCCCCAGCATCTCGCCTCACATGGTCACTGAGTTGATTAATGCTACATCCAATTTGAGGCGAACTACTGAGGATTTCTACCAAGATACTGATGCTGCTGAGAGTTGGAGTGGTGAGAGTGAGGGTGAGGGTGATGACGAGGTTGAGGGTGATGACAAGGGTGAGATGCAGAAGGAGGATGGGATTCCTGGTGAAATCTCCAATCTTACTAAATACTTGAGGTTTTCCTCTCATTACGAGAACAAGTTGGCGCTGATTGTGGGCGAGGACGAGGACGAGGACGAGGACGAGGACGAGGACGAGGACGAGGACGAGGCTGAGGATAGATCCACATTGGAGTATCTCAAAAAAGAGATAGCCGATGAACAAGAAAGTTTCGGCGATGAATATGACTGCTGGGAACGTGTATGGGGTAGCAAGATTGGAGGGTGCGGTGGCTTGGAAGATACAAGTAAGCAACTCGAATGCTACTTATCTTATCAATTAAATTTGTTTCATCCGTTTGCTTTCTTTTGTCACAAAATTTTAGTAGACCACTAACTTCGTTTCTACTTGAATGGAGAAGGGAGAAGAGATAATAATTTACTTATTCATATTAGTTCTCTGACAGTACACAATTGTCTTTTGTGCTGCAGCCACATTGGGCCCTATGCACTTTACACACTGCACACCTGGTGTTGTCCCATACCCTGCTGCTGTTGCGGGGAACACCTTGTTGATCTACTCCATCAGGATTCTAAGAAAACACTTGGATATGACAGTCAAACCCTTGAAATGGCCGCTCAAAGTGTACGGTGTGGTTGCTGCTCGAGACACAGTGGACCACAACCGCAACATTCTCTTCTCTCGATCAAGGCTAAACTACCAAAAACTCGGTGAAGATGTACATACCATATATTCAATTTGCTCCTCATTATTCTTTATTTCCTCTTCCTGCTTTCCTAGTCCATTGCAATTAAGCACCTTCCTAGTAACCACTGCAATCAAGTATAACAATATGATGCTTGCAGGATTCCTTTTTATGCTTGACTGGTCCGTCTCGTGCAATTTTTGGTGTCGGACCCGTTGACTTTGAAGTTGACCTGAAAATAAATGAGGGAGCTGAAGAAGATACAACATTGATCAGTTCTTGCTACCACCACCGCCCAAGAAGATTACTCAAAGGTAGTAGTTACTCTGAAATCATCCGTGGATGCTGGTGTGATGTAGAATTAATCTATGAGGAGCTTGATACACCACTCCAGGCCACCATTGTGGGTGTTCACGTTGTTGAAGGGGGGTGGCCTTTCAAATATGGATGCAGAGTTGCTTGCTCCTGGTCTGCTGCAACAGGGACTATTGGTGCTACCCGTAGGGAAGTTGTTTTGCTTGATTATTGTGGTGAAAATATGCCTGTAGGATCAGATGATTATCTTCATTTGCCGAGAAACGTTGTTCCCGTGGAGTTACAAGGAACACTGAGGCTTGTCATACAGGCTTACCCAGAACCTGATTTTCGACCCGTAAAGGGTCATGTAGACTTCTGTATCCAACATTGCCAAACAAGCAGCCTACAATGTGAAGTTGGTAACTCTACAGTGGAGATTACTGTTGCTTGGTCCCTCCTTGTAAAAGAGAAGCTGGAGCTGTTACTGGAGGGCTATGCTGCTGGGCGTGATTGAAGGAATTATATGTATTTACCAGCAGTCAAACGATCGAACGATCAGGAGCAAAAGTCAAAGGAGATCGGACGGCCACGAACAGTACGCACGGGAGGAGCTCTCAATGAAGGGGGTAGTCTCCTATCCTTTATATAGTTTAAATAACTTGTTGGTTTGTCAAACCTAAGTCTTTCTCGCACTTGAGTGTTCGAGTTGGGTTGATATTCTATCTGTTTTTCTTTCTTTCTTCTGTTAGATTTCATTTAGCTTCGTTTGGCAAGAATGTTGTATTCTGGTGTATGTATATTTTGTGGATTGATGGGATTAAAACTCTTCGAGAGTGATTTATCTTGTTTAATGAGATGGTAGAAGTAATTTGTACTGTTCATACACTAGGTACACCATGTATTCTTGGACATAGCCAATGCTTCCGCTAATGGCACACCTGGGCTTGGAAGATATCCTCCATTCAAGCACGGTGTATCACCGATATGTTTTAGAAGCACCTTTCTGCTTGCTTGTTGATAGGTTCCATCTTTGACCATTCTGAGTGTACACTCTGTTTGTCCTTCTTTTTCTGTCATTGCAATAGCATCAAATGCATTGGATTTCTTTAGAAGTGATGCAAAAATGATGGTGGTTGCTCTTGTTGATATGGATCGTGCCTTTGTTCCTGCTCAACATTCACCCGTCTAGTACAAAGAAGGTTGGTTGTTGATGTTACTAGCTCCTTCCCCTCTTTCCTCCTATAGTTTTGTGTAATCTGTTATTTGGTCTCTAGCATTTAATTGCTGTTTCAGCCTTCTCATTGTTCTGTACTTGCAAGTTTATGAAAACCTAGTTGTAGATTTTCTGTTTCAATTTGTGACTTCATTTCCCACAATCTATCATATGTTGGGCTGCTTCAGGAGGAAGTGTTCATCTTATTTTCAGATATAACCTTTATAAGTCATTCTAGAAAACTGTATGCATCTTCTGTTTTAACTCTCTGTCATTCTTCTCTTTGTCACCCCACTGTTCAACATGATTTTTCTGGTGCTAAAAATGTATTAATTGCTTTGCTTGCTAAAGAAATTGGCCAAATATTTACCTTTGGCAAACCATACTGATTTCATGATAAAATTGTCGAATGTCGACCCTTGCCTTTTTTGTTTGATTGGGAGAATGTAGAGGCAGCACCGTGACAAAGAAATTGGCCAAATATTTACCTTTTAGTCTGAACAATCCATGACAAACAGGGTATGGCTTTCTTATTTTCTTAGGATGCACAGTTGCATGTCCCTATTAGAAAATGTAATACGATATTCAAAGGTACTGCATTTTTTATCTGTGGATATAGAGCACATATTGCCTTAGGTAATATAAGGTATTATTTGATTTTAGGCCTCCAGTCCCCAAACAAAATCTGAGCAAGCCGGTGGTAGCTCAAAATCAACGAAAGAAAAACCAAGTCAGCAAGGCAAAGACAGAGAAGTAAAAAAGAAGGCAGTAACTCTGTCTGCTGAAGTTTTTTGGTCATAAAGGAAATCCATTATTAAATGTTGCACTTGTGCAAAATGTCATTTGTTCCATGAAATGAATACGACGGCTTGTATTTTTATGATTCTTCACGCAACTGGGCACATCCTTGTTTCATGTACAAATGAAAACCACATGTGGGAGTCTAACATGTCTTCGATGCACGGTAATGACATATTTGCTGATCTATGCAACACATGAGTGTATAAACATCCCCCCCCCCCCCCCCCCCCCCCTTCTTTTTATTCAGGTTACCTTTTGAAGACAAGTGCACAAACTAATGGGTGGAGCAGAAGGTGGTTCGTCCTAAATGAGAAGAGTGAAAAGCTTGGTCAGTCTTCCATAATTGTTGATTGGTTGTGTTTTGATACATTTGAACTCTTATTAAAGGGTTCTTTTCAGACTGTTAATTGTTTTCGTAATTTTCTTGGCACATAGCGTTGATTATTTTACTTGTTTGTATGCCTGGTTGGACTCGACATTTTTTTTTTCAGCTTGGATACACAAAGAAGCAAGAGGAAAGGTAAAGAAACATTGCATGTGTAACTCTCAAGAGTTATATAGACTGAACTGATTCAATAACTGTATGGTGTACCGTGTAGGAATGCAACCTCGAGGAAGTAGAGGAGGAAGAACTTTCTAAAAGCTTAAAGGATTCAAAAAAGGCTAATGGACCTGAAAAAGGCCCATGTCTTGTGTTCAAGATAACTAACAGGGTCGCCAATAAGACGGTCCTTAAAGGTTAACACCCTTGAACATTATAGCATCATGTTTGCTTTATTTTTCATTTTATAAACTGGTTCTTTCAAGGCTGCAAATACTGAGGGTGGACCGCTGAAGCAAAGCCAGTGAGATGCACCCCAGTAAGTATATCATTGCAACGGTTTAGGCCTACTCCTTTCACTGCATGTAGAAGTATATACTCCTAAAACCACGACGAGTAATTTGGAACGGAGGGAGTAGGTGACAACCGTGCATTGCGTGCTATTCACATGTAAGATTTCAGGGTGTATCTTAGCAGTGTAAATTGAGGTTCCACCTTATGTATACATATTGTTACATTTCATAGCAATTTGTATAAATGAAAATCATTTACAGAGAGACCTTGGACACCCGGCCGCCCTGGGGAGGACTGGAGGCCAGCCTTCGATTCTGCAGCGAAATGGCCCTGCCCCAAACATTGAATAACGTCTTTGTAGTGCTGACAGTCGCAGGCGCTCTGAAACTGGGGATCCCAACTCCAGCAGCCGACAGCGCCATCTAGATACTAATCGTGCTGATCAGTGTCCATGATGGAAGTTTTCGAAAAGAAGCCAGTCATTTTTGGATTGGGAATCCCCTGTTCTCCATCACAACTGACCACTCACACAATCTAGAAAAAGGTTCCCGTTTTCATCTGACAGATAAGAAAGACAACAAGAAGCAATAGATTAAGCCATCTCGGAAGGTTTATAACTCTAATTCTAGTGTTTGTTGTTGGTTGTTCAGAGGATAAAACAGGTTCTAAGATGTTGTTCCTGAGTCCTGTTGTGAAGGTAAATGAAATGGTGGTCGTGAGGAGAAGTGTTGTATTCTTGCTAGGCACACGCCCTGTTTCAAATAATTGGGTGGTGAGATTGGTGGAGCGGATTTGAGATCAAACAAATAGAGTGAGCTGAGCGCCTTGGTTGAGAGGTTTCGTTGACGGTGTGTATGCGCAGGAGGCCCCGAGTTGTTTATTGAAATGTATAGTTGATGAATCAGTTCTCCCTATTGGTTCATTATCATTTTTTAGCAATTTGATTGATGCCTGTTGCTGTACTTTTCCGTACAAGTGTTTTCTGGGTCTTCCACGCATCACCCTGCTGACGTACTCTAGTGTAGTGCTAGTAGGTAAAAGGGTTACTCATCCAGGAAACAACGTAAATCAAAGGAAAGCAATTGACATCTGCTCATGTACTAGCATGCAGTAATTGAAGCAATCAATCAGTCAGATCGGTGCATTGAGGTAGAACTTGACATGGATTCAAGGGTCGCTATCTGAAGCCATCTCCTTCCCTGAATCTCTTTCTGAAGATTACTGAAGAATTGGGACAGTTTTACTCTTCACCTGCAGCTCACTTACCTCTTCGTTGCGGCTGTTGACTGAGTACCGTCCATCACGGATCCAAGGGATCACAAGCGCCCAGTGTTTATCTCCTTTTCTCTCAGTTTACTTAGTGTGAGGCCGATTTTTTTTTTTTTGAATTGAGGGGCATGCCCCCGATTTCATTTCATTGCATGAAAGGAAACCAATAAAACAGAGCGAGTAGTCTTCAGATTCCATCCAGCCCCCAGATGTCCTACCATGACATCCGGGCATCAGCAACTAGACAGCCAACAGAATAAAGCTTGAAACTAAAAAAAAAACTCCAGACTTATCATAAATGCATACCCAGGTGAGAGGTAACCACACAGGGCTCCTCTCCCCCACTCATCGCCACATACTCTCCACTAGACCATAAAAGCACGCGTTGCCGCGCCCGCCATCTTAAGTACTACCTCTGTACACTAATATAGGAAGTTTTTGCGGTTCAATTTGAATTGCAAAAAGGTCTTACATCAGTGTACAGAGGGACTGTGTCTTAACTTCAATTGGGCATCTTAATAAAAGAATTGTGGAAATATCTGAAAAAAAATCTAGTTATTTGTACCACTTGGAGCAATCAAACTTGTTGCTATCTTCTGCCGGAATATTTATATGTTCATCCGCTCCATAGATCCCATGTATGACAATAAAGTGCCGGTACAACAGCAAGTCATACCCAAGTACTCCTAAAAAGGAAAGACATCATTCTTGTCTACCTATAGTGAGCAGCGTTCTGCAATCAACAACCACAAAATTAGAAGCAATATTTCAAACAACATCTCCTAAAACTGTATGCTTGAAGAAATGATTGTAAAGATGAGACTGGACATGTATAATAATTTAAGGAAATGAAGAAAGAAATGAAATTAACATGAATGACATAATCAACTTTCTGTAGCATTTTCCTATTAGCTCACGATAAATAGAAAGGTGATCTCTGGAACTGGAAGTCATAAATTCATCTCACAGTGATTGCGTAAAGCTCCACCGACCATAGAGAGATCCCATTGTGTAGGATTCCTAAATTTGACAGATTGGGGTTTCTCACATGATAATCGATGCAAATTGACATAACTACTATTGGTTTCCCAAATAATATGATCTTCAAATAATTTATGTGTGTTCCATGTCTCAAAGAGCTGACTTCTCACCTTTTCACCATAGAAATAGCTTCCAGGGAGCTCAAAGCCTCGGGATTAGGAGACAAAATAAAGACAAGTCATATTCTATGGTCAACAAAAGAAAGAAATGTGCATCCATAATTCTGCAACTTCAGCACGGATCTTAAGAAAATAATGTGCGTTCGATGCATTTCATACTTCCTGCAAAGAGGGAAAAAATCGCCAGTATATAATTTAGACGCCAAACATTATACATACGAGCATGTAAAAAGTTGGTGCTACTGAAAATATTCAAAATATTTAGACTGGCATATAGTACTGAACTACTAATTCTTCAGACTAAATTGAGCTGATGAAGAAATAGCATGCTGATTTAAGTACTTGCACCAAATAAGACATGGGGACGTAATATAGAAAACACAATCTATTTAAATGGGGTGTATTATTAGCATATTAGCAGATCTTCTCCTTTTGTTAAAGACGCTTCTTGTCCAAGGTTCCAGAATTTATTCATCACTTCAACTGTAGATCAGAGCCTCCTTGGCAACTGAATCATAGTGAATTATCCTCCTATACCAACAATGGTTTGCTAAAATAAGTGGCCCAATCAAACATATCAAAATCTCCACTCGAGTACTGGGTCGTTGCTGGCTTGCTTCTCATTTGTTTGATCAATGTCGTACATCTATTAATTGCCTAGGAAAGTGATTTCAACCGGTTATCTTGCAACTTAAACAAGCTTAGTTTCAATTAGCTTTCTTAGATAGTAAAGTGGCAATACCAGTCTAACAATTGAACACACATAACAGCCTACTCGATTAATGTCTTCATATCCATGTGTCTTTCAGTGATCGATGTCAGGGGAATTCACAAAATAGATAGAGGCATACTGGTAGATACTGGACCTTTATCAGGATAATTACACGGCAGTTTCAGCTTCAATTACCTAATGGGGAGGGACGCACGGTACACCGACAAGGGCATGGGGGCCGATGCAGGAGGAGAACGACCGGCGATGGATGCCAACGGTGTGGGCGGGCGCAGCAGCCGCCATTTAGGAACACTGCAAGACAAGCCATTGAAAATAAAAAAAATCAAAAAAAAGGCCTGCGGAGAATGAGTACAGGGTTAGTGGAGGGCACCGATGCAGAGGCAGACACACATCAGAAGCTTGCGACGAGACGGAGAACAGCAGCGGCGCTTCACGGAAGAAGGAACAGCAGCGCGGCAGAGGAAGGAACAGAAAAATGAGCAGCAGCACAAGTGGAGGTGAATTAACATACTCTTTCTTTTCGGCCGTCCAATTGAATGCATAGTAAGTGGTTCGTTAATCCTTGCCCGCTTACATTGGAGCAGGACTCTACTTGGCCCGCTAGCGCAAGGTGGCTGGCGCGCATCACTTCCACGGGATTGTAATCGAGAACGTTTAGGCATTTTTATTCTACTTAGATGCAACACGCCTCGCAAACAGATTATACGAAATCTGAAAGAAAGGAAAGGAAACAACGAAACTGGATGTGGCTGGTTGGAATTAAAATCAAACAAATCACACTGAATTGCAACTAAAATGACAGTAACAAATAAAACATAATGATGAAAAAGCAACAGTATGTAAGAATGAGTTAGCTGTGGAACCTGTCCAGAAGCCATGGTTGCAATTGGGTGTAATGCACACAGCCCCGAGCAATTCCAATCCGGAAATCCCAAACGAATGAGCACCGCGAACCTGCAAGGAAGGAAGTTCCGTACATATGAAAACATGTAGGAGAATTAGGAGTAAGATGAATAGACAACAAGAACAGACCTAAGCAACAAGCATGGCGGACAGACGACACAGATGGCCGGAAGGAAGGGATGTTGGGAGGCATAATATATAAGGAAGAACGGGAGGTTGGGGTAACGCACTAACACGGCAAATTAATCACCATCATCACCCCTGAAGTTAATTACCATCATCGCCATTATCACAGGAGGTAGACAGTGGCCTTCAAGGCGGCAGTTTCAGCTTCGGTTATGGGAGGGGAAGGGGCGTGTGTGTAACACCCACGATGTGGCTATATCTCCCACGTGTCGGAGTACGACTTAGAGGCATAACCGCATAGTAGGCATGTCGCAAGAGGGGTAATCTTTACACATCCCATGTACTGAATATGAAAGGGATAAAGAGTTGGCTGACAATCGCCACTTCACACAATACATGAATATAGCATTACATCATCCAGAATACAATCAAGGTCCGACTACGGAACCAAAAAAAGAAGAAGACCACCCCTAATGCTAGATCCCCGATCGCCCCGACTGGGCTCCACTACTGATCAACTGGAAACGAAACAACTCAACGCACACGATCTTCATCGAGCTCCCGCTTGAGCTCAGCTGCGTCATCTTTACTGGTATCATCAGCACCTGCATATGGTTTTGGAAGTAAACTGTGAGTCACGGGGACTCAGCAATCTCACACCCTCGCGATCAAGACTATTTAAGCTTATGGGTAGGAAAGGGTAGTGAGGTGGAGCTGCAGCAAGCACTAGCATATATGGTGGCTAACTTACGCAAATGAGAGCAAGAAGAGAAGCAAAGCACGGTCGTAAACTAGAAGTGATCAAGAAGTGATCCTGAAACTACTTATGTTCAAACATAACTCCAAAACCGTGTTCACTTCCCGGACTCCGGCGGAAAGAGACCATCACGGCTACACACGCAGTTGATGCATTTTAGTTAAGTTAAGTGTCAAGTTCTCTACAACCGGACATTAACAAATTCCCATCTTCCCATAACCGCGGGCACGACTTTCGAAAGTTCAAAACCCTGCAGGGGTGTCCCAACTTAGCCCATCACAAGCTCTCACGGTCAACGAAGGATATTCCTTCTCCCAGGAAGACCCGATCAGGCTCGGAATCCCGGTTACAAGACATTTCGACAATGGTAAAACAAGACCAGCAAGACCACCCGCTGTGCCGACAAATCCCGATAGGAGATGCACATATCTCGTTCTTAGGGCACACCGGATAAGCTAAGCGTACGGGAGCCAACGTAACCCAAGTTGCCAAGGGACGGCCCCGCACGGTGCTCTGGGTTGAACCAACACTTAGAGAAGCACTGGCCCGGGGGTTTAAATAAAGATGACCCTTGGGTTGGCCGACCCAAGGGAAAGAAAAGGCTAGTTGGCAAATGGTAAAACCAATGTTGGGCCTTGCTAGAGGAGTTTTATTCAAGGCGAACTGTCAAGGGGTTCCCATTATAACCCAGCCGTGTAAGGAACGCAAAATCAAGGAACATAACCCCGGTATGACGGAAACTAGGGCGGCAAGAGTGGAACAAAACACACGGCATAAGGCTGAGCCTTACACCCTTTACCAAGTATATAGGTGCATTAAAATAGACAAGGCATAATAATGATATCCCAACAATAAACATGTTCCCACAAGGAACGAACTCCAATCTTCACCTGCAACTAGCAATGCTATAAGAGGGGCTGAGCAAAGCGGTAACATAGCCAAACAATGGTTTGCTAGGACAAGGTGGGTTAGAGGTTTGACATGACAATATGGGAGGCATGATAAGCAAGTGGTAGGTATCGTAGCATAGACATAGCAATAGAGCGAGCATCTAGCAAGCAAAGATAGAAGTGATTTCGAGGGTATGGTCATCTTGCCTGCAAAGTTCTCTGAGAAGACGAAAGCTTGATCCTCGAAAACGTACTCAACGGGCTCCTCGATCACGTACTCGTCTCCCGGCTCTACTCAAAGCAACAACAAAAGCAAAGGGAGACACAATCAACCACTTGCAATGCACAAACAACATGATGCAAAATATGGCATGATATGCGGGATGCGGTATGCAATGCATATGCGAGCTCCGGAAGGAAAAGATTGAACCAGGCTTCAACTTGGCAAACCAACTGTGCCGCTGGAAAGATGAGTTAATTTCGGTCGAAATCGATATAAAGATCACCGGAATCGGATGCATGGTTTGCAAATGGCAAGCAAAACAAATATGGCACCGATCTGCGATTAACAGCACGAGGCCATCTAAATGCATCAAGAACAACAAGCTACTGCACTCTAACATAACAACAAAGCACATGGCAGTGATCCACTCAAGATGCTTGACAAAAGATGAACACTGAGCTACGGCTAATTCACTCAATAGCAGGTTCAAACAAGCATGGCAAAAGTGCAAAAGATAACAGGTTACAGACTTGGTGAAAATAACTACATGCCAGGAATTTAACATCAGGAAGCAATGTTTAGAGCAAGATAACAACATGCTACAGGAACATATCATGGAAAAGCAAGGCATGGCATGAAGCTACTCAAAGCATACAACAAAAGTCCCTTACTGACCATAAGCCAAAAGGGATCAGAAAATACAATGGCATCCATGTGAACATAGCAATTATCGTTAACAGATTCAGACTTAGTAGAAAACTGGAACATGGCAAAATAGATATTAAGTAGGCATGTTTACAAGCTGAAAACACTCACCAGAAGGCATTGCATGATAAACTAAGCATACACCCAACAATTAGACATGGCATAAAAGCTAAACATGGCAAGAACACTCTCATAGCATGCATGGATCAACTACAGCACCCTCAGCAAAAATGCTTAACACGTAAACATTTTGCCAGGAACATTTTATAGCAAAAGTAGAGCTCGATTGAGTCAAGCTCGGGTGCTCCATAATTGCAAACAAAGACATGGATGGATAGAGCACAACAATATCTACAAAACATCCTTACTGATTGTGCTCAAAAGATGCATAGATCACTTGGTAGCAACATGAACACATGGCATAAAAATATAAACATGGAAATGACTTAGAATATTTCTAAGTCCCTGAAATCAGCAACATTACTAGGGCTACTTTGCATGCTTGTGCTAGTCACCACAGAGATCACAAAAATACATGGCATACATCCCTGTAAAGATGGCATGGCATACTTCAAAACACATGTAGAGCTCAAGATCATAGGAGGCACACATCAATCATGGCAAAAATGACAAAAGTCCAATTACTGATATGAATCTGAAACTAACAGAAACTAGCACTCTTCCAACAGCATTTAAGGCATCAAGATGAGCTCAAATGAACATGATGCAATGAGATGAAATGAATTACTCATCGAGATGAATATTTCGATATGCTACACGCACAAAACGGAGCCACGGATGCAGAGTTATGGCATGATGAACATTGCAAAAAATACTGGGAATTAGGGTTAAAGTCAACCCTAGCGGATCTCAGATCCAGATCTGGATCGAGATCGGGCGGCGACAAGTGGCGCTGGCGGGCGGACCGGACACGTTCATCGGCGGAATTTTTGTCCGGCGGGCGAGGAGAGGGAGGGGGCTAGGGTTTCGCCCAAGATTTGGAATGGAAGGACCTTTATATAGGTAGAGGGAGCTAGGAGGCTCCAAATTGAGCACGGTTTGCGGCCACGCGATCGTGATCGAACGGCCTAGATGATGGAGAGGGTTTAGGTGGGTTTTGGGCCACTTTGGAGAGGTGTTGGGCTGCAACACACACAAGGCCTTCTGGGTTCCTCGGTTAATCGTTGGAGTATCAAACGAAGTCCAAATGGCACGAAACTTGACAAGCGGTCTACCGGTAGTAAACCAAGGCCACATGACAAGTCTCAATCCAATCCGAGAATGTTTAACACCCGCACACGAAAAGAGGCAAAAGGGGACTCCGGAGGACATAGGAGCGCCGAATTGCAAAACGGACAACGGGGAAAATGCTCGAATGCATGAGACGAGCATGTATGCAAATGAGATGCACATGATGACATGATATGATATGCATGACATGCAAGCAAATGACAAGGTAACAACAGCGAATAACTGGAAGACACCTGGCACAACGGTCTCAGGGCGTCGCAGTGTGGTAGAGCTGCAAGGTATGGAGGACGGTACAGTACAACAACAGCCGGCGGTGAAAGCCGGCGGCGCGGAAGACCGCCGCCATTAAATACGTGACGCTGCAAGGCAGAAAAACTGAAATAAAGGAATGAAGGGGCTATGGATGATGTGTAGAGTGGAGGCGGGGGGGTTGGTGGACCGTGCTGGCGCTGAGGCAGCCTCTATGACGCCCCCGATTCAATCGTACACTAATAATACACGCAAACGTGTACGATCAAGATTAGGGACTCACGGAAAGATATCACAACACAACTCTACAAATAAAATAAGTCATACAAGCATCGTATTACAAGCCAGGGGCCTCGAGGGCTCGAATACAAGAGCTCGATCATAGACGAGTCAGCGGAAGCAACAATATCTGAGTACAGACATAAGTTAAACAAGTTTGCCTTAAGAAGGCTAGCACAAACTGGGATACAGATCGAAAGAGGCGCAGGCCTCCTGCCTTGGATCCTCCTAAACTACTCCTGGTCGTCGTCAACGGGCTGCACGTAGTAGTAGGCACCTCCCGAGTAGTAGTAGTCATCATCGACGGTGGCGTCTGGCTCCAGGGCTCCAACGTCTGTTCGCAGCAATCGAGTATAGAAAGGGGGAAAAGGGAGAGCAAAGCAACCATGAGTACTCATCGAAGGTACTCGCAAGCAAGGAGCTACACTACATATGTATGCATTGGTATCAAATGGAAAAGGCTATCATATGTGGACTGAACTGCAGAATGCCGGAATAAGAGGGGGATAACTAGTCCTTTCGAAGACTACGCTTCTGGTAACCTCCATCTTGCAGTAGGAGAAGAGAGTAGATGGTAAGTTCACAAAGTAGCATCGCATAGCATAATCCTAACCGATGATCCTCCCCTCGTCGCCCTGTGAGAGAGCGATCACCGGTTGTATCTGGCACTTGGAAGGGTGTGTTTTATTAAGTATCATGTTCTAGTTGTCATAAGGTTAAGGTAGAACTCCAAGTCGTCATGTTACCGAAGATCACGGCTATTCGAATAGATTAACTTCCTTGCAGGGGTGCACCACATAACCCAACATGCTCGATCCCATTTAGCCGGACACACTTTCCTAGGTCATGCCCGGCCTTGGAAGATCAACACGTCGCAGCCCTACCTAGGCACAACAGAGAGGTCAGCACGCCGGTCTAAATCCTATGGCGCAGGGGTCTGGGCCCATCGCCCATTGCACACCTGCACGTTGCGTACGCGGTCGGTGACCAGACCTAGCCTCCCTTATACAAGAGTAGGCGTTCCAGTCCAACCCGGCGCACGCCGCTCAGTCGCTGACGTCACGAAGGCTTCGGCTGATACCACGACGCCGAGTGCCCATAACTGTCCCCGCATAGATGGTTAGTGTGTATAGGCCAGTAGCCAGACTCAGATCAAATACCAAGATCTCGTTAAGCGTGTTATTTTGAAATAACCGCGAACGCCGAGCAGGGCGAGGCCCACCTCTCTCCTAGGTGGTCTCAACCTGCCCTGTCGCTTTGCCACAAAGATCCACACAGAGGGCTGTCGGGAAAGCATGTCCTCCCAGCCCCCAATTCGTGAATCAACCGCGGGTACTCCTCGAGCCAACCCGACTTTAGTCATCACATGTATCATGTATAAAGTATATAGCATATACCCATGATCACCTCCCGAGTGATCACGGCCCGATAGTATAGCATGGCAGACGGACAAGAATGTATGGCCACTGATGATAAACTAGCATCCTATACTAAGCATTAGGATTACAGGTAAAGGTAACAATAGTAGTAGCAAGGACAGGCTATGCATCAGGATAGGATTAACGGAAAGTAGTAACATGCTACACTACTCTAATGCAAGCATTATAGAGAAGAGTAGGTGATATCTGGTGATCAAAGGGGGGGGCTTGCCTGGTTGCTCTGGCAAGAAGGAGGGGTCATCTTTGATGTAGTCGAACACACGGACATCGGCAGCGGTCTTGGAGTCTACCGGAAAGAAGTAACGGAGGGGGAACACAATAAATAGCAGAGCAATCAAATGTAACACAAAGCAAGACGCGGTAATACATTGTGCTAGGGGTGACCTAACGTAGGGATAGGCGATACCGGCGAAGGAGGGAAACATCCGGGAAAGTATTCCCGGTGTTTCGCATTTTCGGGAAGATGAACCGGAGGGGGAAAGTTGTGTGTTCACTATGCTAGGGATGTGTGATGGACGAACGGACTGTGTATCCGGATTCATCTCATCGTTCTGAGCAACTTTCATGTACAAAGTTTTTTCATCCGAGTTACGGTTTATTTTATATAATTTTCTTAAAGTTTTAATAATTTTCTAGAATTACTTTAATTCAAAAATAAACTGAAAATACTATTTATACACAGCAGTAGCCAGCCCCTGTGTATGACAGGTGGGGGCAGGGTCAAGGTCAACCATCCAGTCAGCAGTTGACTGGTCAAACTGGTTGGTGGGACCCAGCTGTCATAGAGACAGTGTAAATTAATGGTTTAACTAATTTTAACAGATTAGGTGGGGGCCACATATCATTTACTTAGGTATTTCTAAACAGGCTTTTAAATGAAATGGGTCCACATGTCATTGCCTAAGACTTACTTAACAGGTTTAATTCGTTTAGTCAATTGATTAGGTTAATTAAACATAATTAATTAGGTTAATTAATTTTTTAATTAATTAATATATATTTTTAATTCTTTTTTTGTTCTAGGAGGCGTGGGCCTCGCTGTCCAGTGGCACAAAGGCCATAGCGGGGCGGGGCGTTAGCGGGTGAAGCCCAAACGGGCGTTGGCCACAGGGGCGCACCCGGTTGGGCGCTTCGAGCGCCGGTGGCCATGGCAGGGCGAGGCAAACAGGGCGGCAGCGGGGCACCGACGAGGTAGGCGGCAGCGGTGGGAGCGGGGCTCCTGCGGGCGAGGTAGCTAGCAGGGGCAGGGGCAGCGGCAGTTCAGCAGCAGGGAGCGGGGCGGGGCGATGCGGCGGCAGGCACGACGAGGTCGCGAGAAGCGGCGGCAGCAGCGTAGCAGCAGTGCGCGCACAGGAGAGGGCGCTGCGGGCGCGCGCAGGTAGGACGAGGCGGCGGGGCACGGTTCGTGACTAGGGTGCAGAGGCGGGGAGCACCGCGGGCGCGGTCGGCAGAGGAGGCATCAGCCACGGGCAGAGAAGGCCAGGGACGCGGATGCGGCCAAGGCGCTGGCGCGCGCACGCCGAGCATGGCCGGAGTATGGGGCGAGGGAGCACAAGCGTGGGGCGGTGATGAGCGCGACGATGGACGTGCGGGACGACGAGGAGAGGGAAACGTGGGGATGGGGTTCTCACCCCCGTTGTAGGGGAGTTCGGCGGTGAGGCGCGATGGCGTCGGCGGTGAGGAGGTCGGAGAAGGCTTCCGTCGGGGAGGTGGAGAACGAGGCAGCGGGGCGGCGACGCGGTGGTCCGGCGAGGTGGCGACGGTCGGCGGGGACACGGCGACGGGGGAGGGGGAGGGTGCCCGATCCCGATCTGGATCGCGAGGGGCGAGGGAGAGAGAGATCGAGGGGGGTGACGGGTTATGCGGGTGGTGGGCTAGGGTTTTCGGTTGCCAGGGAGTTACTAGTGGGGGGGGGGGGTTGGGCCACCTAGGCCATGGAGGCGCAGGGTGGGTTGGCTCGTTGCGGCCAGCTGGGCCAACAGGCCCAGTGGGGGAGGGGGGCCTTCTCTATTTTTCTTATTTTTTTGTTTTCTTTTTCTTTATCATTATAGGTTCCTTTTATTTTAGTTTCTTTAATATATATATATAGCACCTAACTTGGTATTTAAATTAAGTCCACTGCCACAAAATGTTGAACTCCAAAATAAAATAGTTTAAAATTTTATAAACTATAAAAGGTATTTAACTAATTGTTTTTGCGGTCGCTTTATACATTTTTGAGTATTCAAACATTTTATAAAAGTGTGATTTCTACACCACAATTACCTGTGCATTATTTCACTCACACCGAATATTTTAGTTTTAATATTTGAAAACTTTTATTGTTTGTTAGAATTTGAATTTGAATTCGAACTGGTCTCGGACTAACGTGAGTTTTGCAACAGTAATTGAGGTAACGTGGCATCATTAGTAGAGGGTTGCTGTAGCTTAATTATCCAGGCGTCACAATTCTTCTCCACTACAAGAAATCTCGTCCCGAGATTTTGGAGCGGGAGTAAGGGGTAACTTCGGGAGAACTGACCCTTATGGGGTTAATTATCTAGTGAACAATTTCAGGGAATGAGGCAGAAGTATCTCTTGAGTTGAAACTTAATAAAACATCGAGAGCAAAGTATCAAGGTATAATAGGAAGTTTCCAGCGAATGGACACACGATTGATACCTGAACAGAGTGTGAGAAAGGGGTCCAGAGCATCGGGAATAGATCATCTCTCGGAAGGTGGCTCGTGATTTACATGCGAAGCCAAGTGCAAAGAATATTTTGGAGTCAAGGTTGTACAGGAGAGTCAGGTTTCGATCCTGTGGAACTGTGGGTTATGGGCCCACTAGGTGGGTTAAAAGTAGGAGGGCGGTGACATCTTGCACGATCATGTAAGCAAGGCATGTCAGAGGATAGTCTGTCATTTATGTCGGCAACAACATCGGTACCAAGGGCGAGGGACGAAGAGAACCATTTTCCTGCTCGTTGAACGAGGCGGGCCAATAGGCAAAGTTCTCGTCCATCGGCGGTTACCGAAATGTCATCAACAGTAGAAACAGGGTCTCACTGACAAAGTTGTACACCAGGTGTTTACATAAGCAGTGAATTACTACTGCTTAGATTATATAGATCACAAGAAAGGTCAAACAAACCAATGGAAAGGAAAATGTGATCATCCGGTTAAACAAAACAATGCAAAGGAAAATGTGTTTAAACACATATTTCAGGGGGGTATCCTTCCCAAGGACAAGCAGAGCATGATATCCATGACATGATATAACGTAGAAAACCCTTTAGGAAAGGGGAGAGAAATATCATGACATTACCCATACACCAGTGTTTGGGTAACTAATAAAGAAATTTTAGCATTGTGCTTCAAATGTTCTTATTGAAAATCGGAGTACCACATACATGCTTGGAGATAGCATTGACATGGTCTTTAAGCAAAGGTCAAACTTTGGATACAGAAAGGATCCATCAGGAACCACTCATAGAATAAGTATTACAATTTCCTCATCAAAGAATGGATAACCTTGCTAAAAAGGAAACTATAACAATGGTCCCTCCGACCAGGTGTGCTAGACATGACATCACTTTACCGGGTCTTATAAAGACCAATGTTATCACTTTTGGAAATATGTTCCAACCATCTTATCTGACCAAGATTCAGTTCTGATTGGTGTTAGGAGACCTCAGACTTAGGATGCCTGAGAAGAAAAGGTACATTACAAATTGACGAGATGACATTATAAGATTCTCGGGAAATGAACTATGGAAGCAAGTTCCGAATCATGCTTCTTCATTAAACCAAGGAGAGTATGAGGAGGTGGCTAATGATCTCAGCGACAATTCATTGGGATTTCCAAAGATGGATTTCCACAATTATGTGAACAAGGAGATAAATTTTGTCGGATCAAATGATATAATGATGTATGCTCAAGGAAAACATACATAATTAAACATTGGCTGAAAAGTGCACCCGAAACATGGGCTTAGGTAGTACAATCAATGTAAGAATGATGATTCTATAACCAATAGTCTAAGAACGAACGGTTGACCCCAACTTCAAAGCAATAGGTTCGCTAGAAGTATAGAATCCAAGCAGCACCGTTCAATTGTTGATGTCCCGGTTAGAATCAACACGGGGACCAAGAAACAATGGTGATGGTGTGAAGTATCATAATACAAAGAATTATTTAAGAGGTGGAGCAACTCTCACAACATCGTTGATATAAAAGATGATAATACTCCAAGGTGAAGAAGAACAGATGCTGGATAGCAAGGAACTCAAGATTCAATCCAAAACATGAACAAGTTTGTGTTGAACAGAAGGCAATAAAGTGGTCCATGATAACACAAATCATCGAGGGCAAGGATGGTATTTCTCATCATGAATTCGATATATATCTTGGAAGAGGTTAGGATGTTGATGATGATCACGACACAGTTGTCGAGAGATTTCATGAAGATGTAATCGGTCGGCGATGACATCAAATCAAAGGAATGGTGAAGCGAAAGGTTATTGGAACCAAGGGTACGACGCCAACTCGGAATCAAGCTTGTTGTTCAAGGCAAAATGATATGACGAGGAAAGTTGACGTAAGCTTAGCTCATTGTCGAAAATTGTGCTTCGAGAAGAAGGACCAGGTAGCACAATTAAAATTTACACGATAATGATATAGCCAATTAGGCTATGAACGACTTGAAGGATTAATAAGCTCATAAGCAACGAAGATACTTAGAGTTATTGAATCAGAGTGCGGAATTGGTTCACTTATCGGTGTCCTTGAGTGTCTAACAACTCAGAACTCAGGGGAAATTGGAATCGGTGAGAAATAATACCTGAAGAAGAACTCATAAGAAGTAATATGGTTCTGTGATATTATCGAGATACCACGGGGTAATACTCGAAGGTAGATCATAATAGAGGTTGGACGGGTGCATTGATCTGTAGAGGACAAGTGGTTTTAACTTGTCTGAGAAATTGAATCAAAGGGGAACAATATGGTCAGAATCACATTCGTACATGATCAAACCATAGATATAAGCACTTATAACAAGGGGGTATTTGCGAGAAGCTTCCATGATAAGATTTGCATCGTGTCCATGGGCATGAACGTAAAGTTCAAGGTCGACTCCCACTTCTTCAATGCATAACCTTTCATTCACTTCTCGCGTTTGATGAAGTTGCAATGTTGAAATTTTATCTGGCAATATACCAGAAGAGTATGACTCATGAAAACTCTCGAGTTCACACATATTATGGAAGGCATAGGTTCAATCCTCAGGGGATAGTGGAAATATATACCACAAGCTTCAATAGTAAATATCACCAGCTCGAAAGCAGAGCATGGTTGGCCAAATCAAGGAATATGATTTACCAAAGGCATTATGTATCAGGGAAAGAACTTCCAAAGTGATTGAATATGAAGGACGTTGTCAGATAAAATCCAACAAGGTTCTGATGGTCCAAAAAGGATCTGATTGAGGATTGCGAGCATTTGCAACAAATTGGATCAACGGACTCAAAATAATAATGACAAGAGATGCCAATAAGATCATAGACTTATGGGATTAACCATAATGCAAGCAAGTAAGAATTTCAAGAGCAATGGGCTACTCAGGATTTTCGGAACTTCAAATAGTATTTTGAAGACTTTTGTGAAATACATGAATCAATTAGGGATGTGCAAATATCCGGTGAGTGCTAGAAATTATCCATAGTGGTATTCATGTGGCAAAGAACAGCAAGGCAGTAAGCTCAAAGGATTCTCGAAACAATAGAGAGAATTTCAGGGTATCTTGTAATAACAAGATCAACTGGGAAGCATCGTATGAATGGCGAGTATATGTGGTTATCCACAGGGGTTTATCGATGGAAGGGAATTGCAAAAGCGACGCCGTAAAGTCTCAAGAGAACATCAGAGAGTATCTTCAGATTCTTCTGGTGCAGCAGACGATCATCTATAATAAGGGGCTCTCCAGGAGAAAGTATTATCGAGAACCTAGAGTCAGAGTTAGTAAAATCGTTTAACCCAAATAGAAGAGATGTCAGAGTCCCAGAGTATAGGTTGAGGAATAAAAGATCCTACTACCACCCAATTGCGACATGTGCCCGTAAGACACACAGCCATGTTAGTAAAAGTTTTGCAATGTCTAGACTTGACTTCGGCCAAGGAGTTGGAAAGGGGGATTCCTATAGGCAGTCGGCTCTGATACCAACTTGTGACGCCCCCGATTCAATCGTACACTAATCATACACGCAAACGTGTACGATCAAGATCAGGGACACACGGGAAGATATCACAACACAACTCTACAAATAAAATAAGTCATGCAAGCATCATATTACAAGCCAGGGGCCTCGAGGGCTCGAATACAAGAGCTCGATCATAGACGAGTCAACGGAAGCAACAATATCTGAGTACAGACATAAGTTAAACAAGTTTGCCTTAAGAAGGTTAGCACAAACTGGGATACAGATCGAAAGAGGCGCAGGCCTCCTGCCTGGGATCCTCCTAAACTGCTCCTGGTCGTCGTCAGCGGGCTGCACGTAGTAGTAGGCACCTCCCGAGTAGTAGTAGTCGTCATCGACGGTGGCATCTGGCTCCAGGGCTCCAACGTCTGGTTGCATCAATCGAGTATAGAAAGGGGGAAAAGGGAGAGCAAAGCAAGCGTGAGTACTCATCCAAGGTACTCGCAAGCAAGGAGCTACACTACATATGTATGCATTGGTATCAAATGGAAAAGGCTATCATATGTGGACTGAACTGCAGAATGCCGAAATAAGAGGGGGATAACTAGTCCTTTCGAAGACTACGCTTCTGGTAACCTCCATCTTGCAACAGGAGAAGAGAGTAGATGGTAAGTTCAGCAAGTAGCATTGCATAGCATAATCCTAACCGATGATCCTCCCCTCATCGCCCTGTGAGAGAGCGATCACCGATTGTATCTGGCACTTGGAAGGGTGTGTTTTATTAAGTATCATGTTCTAGTTGTCATAAGGTCAAGGTACAACTCCAAGTCGTCCTGTTACCGAAGATCACGGCTATTCAAATAGATTAACTTCCCTGCAGGGGTGCACCAAATAACCCAACACGCCCGATACCATTTGGCCGGACACACTTTCCTGGGTCATGCCCAGCCTTGGAAGATCAACATGTCGCAGCCCTACCTAGGCACAACAGAGAGGTCAGCACGCCGGTCTAAATCCTATGGCGCAGGGGTCTGGGCCCATCGCCCATTGCACACCTGTATGTTGCGTACGCGGTCGGTGAGCAGACCTAGCCTCCCTTATACAAGAGTAGGCGTTCCAGTCCAACCCGGCGCGCGCCGCTCAGTCGCTGACGTCACGAAGGCTTCGGCTGATACCCCGACACCGAGTGCCCATAACTGTCCCCGCGTAGATGGTTAGTGTGTATAGGCCAGTAGCCAGACTCAGATCAAATACCAAGATCTCGTTAAGCGTGTTATTTTGAAATAACCGCGAACGCCGACCAGGGCCAGGCCCACCTCTCTCCTAGGTGGTCTCAACTTGCCCTGTCGCTTTGCCACAAAGATCCACACAGAGGGCTGTCGGGAAAGTATGTCCTCCCAGCCCCCAATTCGTGAATCAACCGCGGGTACTCCTCGAGCCAACCCGACTTTAGTCATCACATGTATCATGTATAAAGTATATAACATATACCCGTGATCACCTCCCGAGTGATCACGGCCCGATAGTATAGCATGGCAGACGGACAAGAATGTATGGCCACTGATGATAAACTAGCATCCTATACTAAGCATTAGGATTACAGGTAAAGGTAACAACAGTAGTAGCAAGGACAGGCTATGCATCAGGATAGGATTAACGGAAAGCAGTAACATGCTACACTATTCTAATGCAAGCATTATAGAGAAGAGTAGGTGATATCTGGTGATCAAAGGGGGGGGGCTTGCCTGGTTGCTCTGGCAAGAAGGAGGGGTCATCTTTGATGTAGTCGAACACACGGACATCGGCAGCGGTCTTGGAGTCTACCGGAAAGAAGTAACGGAGGGGGAACACAATAAATAGCAGAGCAATCAAATGTAACACAAAGCAAGGTGCAGCAATACGTTGTGCTAGGGGTGACCTAACGTAGGGATAGGCGATACCGGCGAAGGAGGGAAACATCCGGGAAAGTATTCCCGGTGTTTCGCATTTTCGGGAAGATGAACCGGAGGGGGAAAGTTGTGTGTTCACTATGCTAGGGATGTGTGATGGACGAACGGACTGCGTATCCGGATTCGTCTCATCGTTCTGAGCAACTTTCATGTACAAAGTTTTTTCATCCGAGTTACGGTTTATTTTATATAATTTTCTTAAAGTTTTAATAATTTTCTAGAATTACTTTAATTCAAAAATAAACTGAAAATACTATTTATACACAGTAGTAGCCAGCCCCTGTGTATGACAGGTGGGGGCAGGGTCAAGGTCAACCATCCAGTCAACAGTTGACTGGTCAAACTGGCTGGTGGGACCCAGCTGTCATAGAGACAGTGTAAATTAATGGTTTAATTAATTTTAACAGATTAGGTGGGGGCCACATATCATTGACTTAGGTATTTTTAAACAGGCTTTTAAATGAAATGGGTCCACATATCATTGCCTAAGACTTACTTAACATGTTTAATTTGTTCAGTCAATTGATTAGGTTAATTAAACATAATTAATTAAGTTAATTAATTTTTTTAATTAATTAATATATATTTTTAATTATTTTTTTATTCTAGGAGGCGTTGGCCTCGTTGTCAAGTGGCACAAAGGCCATAGCGGGGCGGGGCGTTAGCGGGTGAAGCCCAAACGGGCGTTGGCCACAGGGGCGCACCCGGTTGGGCGCTTCGAGCGCCGGTGGCCACAGCGGGGCGAGGCAAACAGGGCGGCAGCGGGGCACCGGCGAGGTAGGCGGTAGCGGTGGGAGCGGGGCTCCTGCGGGCGAGGTAGCTAGCAGGGGCAGGGGCAGCGGCAGTTCAGCAGCAGGGAGCGGGGTGGGGCGATGCGGCGTCAGGCACGACGAGGTCGCGGGAAGCGGCGTCAGCAGCGTAGCAGCAGGGCGCGCGCGGAAGAGGGCGCTGCGGGCGCGCGCAGGTAGGACGAGGCGGCGGGGCACGGTTCGTGACTAGGGTGCAGAGGCGGGGAGCACCGCGGGCGCGGTTGGCAGAGGAGGCATCAGCCACGGGCAGAGAAGCCCAGGGACGCGGATGCGGCCAAGGCGCGCGCGCACGCCGAGCATGGCCGGAGTACGGGGCGAGGGAGCACAGGCGTGGGGCGGGGATGAGCGCGACGATGGACGTGGAGAGGGAAACATGGGGGTGGGGTTCTCACCCCCGTTGTAGGGGAGTTCGGCGGTGAGGCGCGATGGCGCCAGCGGGAAGGAGGTCGGGGAAGGCTTCCGTCGGGGAGGTGGAGAACAAGGCAACGATGGGCGGCGACGCGGTGGTCCGGCGAGGTGGCGACGGTCGGCGGGGACGCGACGACGGGGGGGGGGGGGGGGCTAGGGTTTTCGGTTGCCAGGGAGTTACTAGTGGGGGGGTTGGGCCACCTAGGCCATGGAGGCACGGGGTGGGTTGGCCGGTTGCGGCCAACTGGGCCAACATGCCCAGTGGGGGAGGGGGGCCTTCTCTATTTTTCTTATTTTTTTTTCTTTTCTTTATCATTATAGGTTCCTTTTATTTTAGTTTCTTTAATATATATATATATATATAGCACCTAACTTGGTATTTAAATTAAATCCACTGCCACAAAATGTTGAACTCCAAAATAAAATAGTTTAAGATTTTATAAACTATAAAAGGTATTTAACTAATTGTTTTTGCGGTTGCTTTATACATGGGCGAGGAAGAGAGAGATCGAGGGGGAGTGGGGGGTGATGCGGGTGGTGGGCTAGGGTTTTCGGTTGCCAGGGAGTTACTAGTGGGTGGGTTGGCCGGTTGCGGCCAACTGGGCCAACATGCCCAGTGGGGGAGGGGGGCCTTCTCTATTTTTCTTATTTTTTTCTTTTCTTTTCTTTATCATTATAGGTTCCTTTTATTTTAGTTTCTTTAATATATATATATATATATATATATATTTAGCACCTAACTTGATATTTAAATTAAATCCACTGCCACAAAATGTTGAACTCCAAAATAAAATAGTTTAAGATTTTATAAACTATAAAAGGTATTTAACTAATTGTTTTTGCGGTTGCTTTATACATTTTTGAGTATTCAAACATTTTATAAAAGTGTGATTTATACACCACAATTACCTGTGCATTATTTCACTCACACTAAATATTTTAGTTTTAATATTTGAAAACTTTTATTGTTTGTTAGAATTTGAATTTGAATTCGAACCGCTCTCGGACTAACGTGAGTTTTGCAACAGTAACTGAGGTAACGTGGCATCATTAGTAGAGGGTTGCTGTAGCTTAATTATCCGGGCGTCACAGCCTCGCAGCATAATCTCACACATGGCGGATTGGCGACGCATCCAAGAGGGACGAACGCCGCCACATTGAGAGAGGAGGAAGGAGGGAGATGTGGAGGAACAGAGGAATCTTTTTGTTCTAGGGCCTAGGCAACCTGGGCTGCTAGCGTGGGAGTGGGAATAAGTGGGCCGGCCCGATTACGGACAGGAAGAGGAGGTCGCTCCGTGGAGCAGCGGCCCACGAGACGGCGCGCGGGCGAGCAGGGATGCTCCGGCAAGGGCATGGAGGCCGATGCAGGAGGAGAACGACTGGCGATGGATGCCAACGGTGTGGGCGGCCGCAGCAGCCACCATTTAGGAACGCTGCAAGACAAGCCATTGAAAATAAAAAAATAAAAAAAGGCCTGCGGAGAATGAGTACAGGGTTAGTGGAGGGCACCGATGCAGAGGCAGACACACATCAGAAGCTTGCGACGAGATGGAGAACAGCGGCAACGCATCACGGAAGAAGGAACAGCAGCGGCGCAGAGGAAGGAACAGAAAAATGAGCAGCAGCACAAGTGGAGGTGAATTAACATACTCTTTCTTTTCGGCCGTCCAATTGAATGCATAGTAAGTGGTTCGTTAATCCTTGCTCGCTTACATTGGAGCAGGACTCTACTTGGCCCGCTAGCGCAAGGTGGCTGGCGCGCATCACTTCCATGGGATTGTAATCGAGAACGTTTAGGCATTTTTATTCTACTTAGATGCAACACGCCTCGCAAACAGATTATACGAAATCTGAAAGAAAGGAAAGGAAACAACGAAACTGGATGTGGCCGGTTGGAATTAAAATCAAACAAATCACATTGAATTGCAACTAAAATGACAGTAACAAATAAAACATAATGATGAAAAAGCAACAGTATGTAAGAATGAGTTAGCTGTGGAACCTGTCCAGAAGCCATGGCTGCAATTGGGTGTAATGCACACAACCCCGAGCAATTCCAATCCGGAAATCCCAAATGAATGAGCACTGCGAACCTGCAAGGAAGGAAGTTCCGTACATAT
This sequence comes from Triticum urartu, assembly GCF_056163025.1. Taxonomy (NCBI): domain Eukaryota; kingdom Viridiplantae; phylum Streptophyta; class Magnoliopsida; order Poales; family Poaceae; genus Triticum; species Triticum urartu. The sequence continues at coordinate 723,641,757 of NC_141874.1, read as the reverse complement.
GAAAACATGTAGGAGAATTAGGAGTAAGATGAATAGACAACAAGAACAGACCCAAGCAACAAGCATGGCGTACAGACGACACAGATGGCAGGAAGGAAGGGATGTTGGGAGGCATAATATATAAGGAAGAACGGGAGGTTGGGGTAATGCACCAACACGGCAAATTAATCACTGTCATCACCCATGAAGTTAATTACCATCATCGCCATTATCACAGGAGGTAGACAGTGGGCCTTCAAGGCGGCAGTTTCAGCTTCGGTTATGGGAGGGGAAGGGGCGTGTGGTAGAGCTGCAAGGTATGGAGGACGGTGCAGTACAACGACAGCCGGCGGTGAAAGCCGGCGGTGCGGAAGACCGCCGCCATTAAATACGTGAACGCTGCAAGGCAGAAAAACTGAAATAAAGGAACGAAGGGGCTATGTATGATGTGTAGAGTGGAGGCGGGGGGGGGGGGGTTGGTGGACCCTGTCGGCGCTGAGGCAGCCTCGCAGCATAATCTCGCACATGGCGGATTGACTGCGCATCCAGGAGGGACGAACGCCGCCGCATTGAGAGAGGAGGAAGGATGGCGATGTGGAGGAATAGAGCAATCTGTTTGTTTTGGGGCCTAGGAAACCTAGGCTGCTAGCGTGGGAGTGGGAATAAGTGGGCCGGCCCGATTACGGACAGGAAGAGGAGGTCGCTCCGCGAAGCAGCGGCCCGCGAGACGGCGTGCGGGCGAGCAGGGATGCTCAGATTTGATCTAGATCGGACGGCTGAAACGGTGAAATCGCTGTGGAGGCTCGTAGCTAGCTCCGTTATACTGTTTCTCAATGGAGGACAGAAGTTCAGCTAATAGTACAGACAGAATTACTTCCCGATGTCAAGACGTTTCACCATGGGCGCCCATCCTCTGCTCTTGTTGAAGAACCCGTTCGCAACATCAACCAGTAGTGTTGCGACGGCCCGCAACATCTGTTGCCCTTCTTTTCTTTGTATACCAGCCCAGTAAGACATCCAATAAGAGATTTGAAAGAACAACATACTAGGGTCATGCGGGTAAACATGATGAAATGTAGCAGCATTTCTAGCTTTCCACAAAGTCCAAAACACCACAGAAACACCCACTACTATTGTTTGCCAAATATTCTTAGGAAATTTCTCTACCCAGACAGTAAACTCTTCTGTCTTGCATGGAATGTCATGAATTCCAGTTACATTCCTAATCACACCCCACACAAACTTAGCCACCACACATGTACAGAAAAGATGATCAACCATTTCTGGGTAATCACAGAAACTATAGTTTTTTCCTTTCCTTTCCAGTTTCTTTTCACCAAATTATCTCTAGTTAGGACACTATTCTTAAACATCAACCACAGGAAAAGTTTAACTTTCATTGGTATCCTCGCCTGCCACAGTTTCCTATGAGGCCAGGAAGCCTGATCTGTTTTTAAAGCAAGGTACAAAGATCTAACAATGAATCTACCAGATTTAGTTAGCAGCCAGCTACATATATCCTCTTGATCGTTTAAAACTACTTTACTGCATAGATTTTTGAGCTCATACCACATATCAGCCGTGTCTCCCCATAAAACTCTTCTAAATCTAATCAAACTCATATTATCAGATAGAGCTTTGGCGACAGTGAAATCTGAACTAAAGGTTAGCAGATAAAGTCTAGGGAACTGCACGCTAAGAGGTTTGTCTCCTAGCCATACATCACTCCAACACATAGTCCTCTCCCCATTACCCACCATCTTCCTACAATATTGCAGGAAAATCGGTTTAACCTTCATTAGACCCTACCAGAAATGAGAATGACCAGGTTTTTTCCTGCTATCTCTAAGGGTACATCTACTTAAGTATTTCTTTCTCACTAGATCTTGCCACATGCCACTACCATTTTCAAGTTTCCAGATCCATTTTCACAGTAAGCAGATATTCATAATGTCAAGATCTAAGACGCCTAAACCCCCCATCTCTTTAGGTCTATAAACATCTTCCCATTTCACTAGATGGTACTTTCTAACCCCCTCCTACTCTTGCCATAACATTATTTTCATAAAAAAGTTCATCTTCTTACTAGGGCCTTTGGGTAGCTCAAACAGAGAAATCATATACAAAGGAATATTGCTTAAGCTAGAGGTAATTAAAATCAATCTCCCCCCATACGATCTGTACCTCCCTTTCCATACACTTATCTTCTTCTCCATTTTCTCCTCAGCCCAATTCCAGTCACTATTACATAATCTAATTGCATTAATAGGGATACCTAAATATCTGAAAGGAAGTTTTCCTACAACACAAGTAAATATTGTAGAGTAATTGTCCTGGTTGTCCTTAGCTTCACCAAAACAAAAAACCTCACTCTTGCGAAAATTAACTTTAAGGCCAGACAATTGTTCAAATAAACAAAGAATTAATTTCAAGTTTCTAGCACTTTCCAGATTGTGTCTAAACATGAAAATGATGTCATCGGCATATTGTAACATATTAATGCCATTTGGGATTAAATCTTGTGCTAATCCTTGGATAAGGTCCAATTTTTGTGCCTTCGCTAAAAGCAAATTAAGAATGTCGATGGCAATATTAAAAAGAATGAGGGAGAAAGGATCTCCCTGCAGTCCTTTTTTCGTCAAAAAAAGGACCAATTTGATCATTGACCATGACTGCTACTTTATCCCTCTCTACTATCTACTTGACCCAACCAATAAATCTAGGTGAAAAGCCTTTTTTCTTCGTGACAAAATACAAGAACTCCCAGTTAATCTTGTCATAAGCTTTCTCAAAATCTACTTTAAACAAAACATTGATGTCTACGACACAACCTTCTTCTTGTAGACATTGTTGGGCCTCCAAGTGCAGAGGTTTGTAGGACAGTAGCAAATTTCCCTCAAGTGGATGACCTAAGGTTTATCAATCCGTAGGAGGCATAGGATGAAGATGGTCTCGCTCAAGCAACCCTGCAACCAAATAACAAAGAGTCTCTTGTGTCCCCAACACACCCAATACAATGGTAAATTGTATAGGTGCACTAGTTCGACGAAGAGATGGTGATACAAGTGGTATATGGATGGTAGATAAAGGTTTTTGTAATCTGGAAATATAAAAACAGCAAGGTAACTAATGATAAAAGTGAGCACAAACGGTATTGCAATGCGTTGAAACAAGGCCTAGGGTTCATACTTTCACTAGTGCAAGTTCTCTCAACAATAATAACATAATTGGATCACATAACTATCCCTAAACATGCAACAAAGAGTCACTCCAAAGTCACTAATAGCGGAGAACAAATGAAGAGATTATGGTAGGGTATGAAACCACCTCAAGGTTATTCTTTCTGATCGATCTATTCAAGAGTCCGTAGTGAAACAACATGAAGCTATTCTTTCTATTCAATCTATCATAGAGTTCGTACTAGAATAACACCTTCTGACACAAATCAACCAAAACCCTAATGTCACCTAGATACTCCAATGTCACCTCAAGTATCCGTGGGTATGATTATACGATATGCATCGCACAATCTCAGATTCATCTATTCAAACCAACACAAAGTACTTCAAAGAGTGCCCCAAAGATTCTATCGGAGAGTCAAGACGAAAACGTGTGCCAACCCCTATGCATAGGTTCATGGGAGGAACCCGCAAGTTGATCACCAAAACATACATCAAGTGGATCAATAGAATACCCCATTGTCACCACGGTTATCCCACGCAAGACATACATCAAGTGTTCTCAAATCCTTAAAGACTCAATCTGATAAGATAACTTCAAAGGGAAAACTCAATCCATTACAAGAGAGTAGAGGGGGAGAAACATCATAAGATCCAACTATAATAGGAAAGCTCATGATACATCAAGATCGTACCACCTCAAGAACACGAGAGAGAGAGATTAAACACATAGCTACTGTTACATACCCTCAGCCCCGAGGGAGAACTACTCCCTCCTCGTCATGGAGAGCACCGGGATGATGAAGATGGCCACCGAAGAGGGATTCCCCCTCCGGCAGGGTGCCGAAACGGGTCTAGATTGGCTTTCGGTGGCTACGGTGGCTTCTGGCGGCGGAACTCCCGATCTGTTGTGCTCCCCGAAGTTTTTAGGGTATATGGATATATATATATATATAGGAGGAAGAAGTACGTCAGGGGAGCCACGAGGGGCCCACGAGGGTGGAGGGCGCGCCCAGGGGGGCGCGCCCAGGGGGGTGGGCGCGCCCCCCTACCTCGTGCCTTCCTTGTTGCTTCCCTTGCGTACACCCCAAGTCTTCTGGATTGCTTCTGTTCCAAAAATAAGTTCCGTGAAGTTTCAGGTCAATTGGACTCGGTTTGATTTTCCTTTTCTGCGATACTCTAAAACTAGGAAAAACAGAAACTGGCACTGGGCTCTAGGTTAATAGGTTAGCCCCAAAAATAATATAAAATAGCATATAAATTCATATAAAACATCCAAGGTTGATAATATAATAGCATGGAACAATCGAAAATTATAGATACGTTGGAGACGTATCAGCATCCCCAAGCTTAATTCCTGCTCGTCCTCGAGTAGGTAAATGATAAAAACAGAATTTTTGATGTGGAATGCTACCTAACATATTTATCCATGTAGTTCTCTTTATTGTGGCAAGAATATTCAGATCCTTAAGATTCAAGACAAAAGTTTAACATTGACATAGAAATAATAATACTTCAAGCATACTAACCAAGTAATCATGTCTTCTCAAAATAACATGGCCAAAGAAAGCTATCCCTACAAAATCATATAGTCTGGCTATGCTCTATCTTTACCACACAAAATATTTAAATCATGCACAACCCCGATGACAAGCCAAGCAATTGTTTCATACTTTTGATGTTCTCAAACTTTTTCAATATTCACACAATACATGAGCATGAGCCATGGACATAGCACTATAGGTGGAATAGAATGGTGGTTGTGGAGAAGACAAAAAAAGAAGATATTCTCACATCAACTAGGCGTATCAACGGGCTATGGAGATGCCCATCAATAGATATCAATGTGAGTGAGTAGGGATTGCCATGCAACGGATTCACTAGAGCTATAAATGTATGAAAGCTCAACAAAAGAAACTAGTGGGTGTGCATCCAACTCGCTTGCTCACGAAGACCTAGGGCATTTTGAGGAAGCCCATCATTGGAATATACAAGCCAAGTTCTATAATGAAAGATTCCCCCTAGTATATGTAAGTGACAATATAGGAGACTCTCTACCATGAAGATCATGGTGCTACTTTGAAGCACAAGTGTGGTAAAAGGATAGTAGCATTGCCCCTTCTCTCTTTTTCTCTCATTTTTTTAATTGGGCCTTTTCTCTTCTTTTTTATGGCCTCTTTTTTGTTTTTTTATTTTTTGTCCGGAGTCTCATCCCGACTTGTGGGGGAATCATAGTCTCCATCATCCTTTCCTCACTGGGACAATGCTCTAATAATGATGATCATCACACTTCTTTTTACTTACAACTCAAGAATTACAACTCGATACTTAGAACAAAATATGACTATGTGAATGCCTCCAGCGGTGTACCGTGATGTGCAATGATGCATGAGTGACATGTATGAAAGAATTATGAACAGTGGCTTTGCCACAAATACAATGTCAACTACATGATCATGCAAAGCAATATGACAATGATGGAGCGTGTCATAGTAAACGGAACGGTGGAAAGTTGCATGGCAATATATCTCGGAATGGCTATGGAAATGCCATGATAGGTAGGTATGGTGGCTGTTTTGAGAAAGGTATATGGTGGGTGTATGATACCGGCGAAAGGTGCGCGGTATTAGAGAGGCTAGCAATGGTGGAAGGGTGAGAGTGTGTATAATCCATGGACTCAATATTAGTCATAAAGAACTCACATACTTATTGCAAAAATCTATTAGTTATCAAAACAAAGTATTACGCGCATGCTCCTAGGGGGATAGATTGGTAGGAAAATACCATCGCTCGTCCCCGACCACCACTCATAACAAAGATAATCAATAAATAAATCATGCTCCGACTTCATCACATAATGGTTCACCATACATGCATGCTACGGGAATCACAAACTTTAACACAAGTATTTCTCAAATTCACAACTACTCACTAGCATGACTCTAATATTACCATCCTCATATCTCAAAACAATCATCAAGTATCAAACTTCTCATAGTATTCAATGCACTTTATATGAAAGTTTTTATTATATCCCTCTTGGATGCCCATCATATTAGGACTAAATTCATAACCAAAGAAAACTACCATGATGTTTAGAGACTCTCAAAATGATATAAGTGAAGCATGAGAGTTCATCTATTTCTATAAAATAAAACCACCACCGTGCTCTAAAAGGATATAAGTGAAGCACTAGAGCAAATGACAAACTACTCCAAAAGATATAAGTGAAGATCAATGAGTAGTCGAATAATTATGCAACTATATGAAGACTGTCTAACATTTAAGAATTTCAGATCTTAGTATTTTATTCAAACAGCAAGCAAAACAAAATGAAAGACGCTCCAAGCAAAACACATATCATGTGGTGAATAAAACTATAGCTCCAAGTAAAGTTATCGATGAACGAAGAAGAAAGAGGGGATGCCTTCCGGGGCATCCCCAAGCTTAGGCTCTTGGTTGTCCTTGAATATTACCTTGGGGTGCCTTGGGCATCCCCAAGCTTAGGCTCTTGCCACTCCTTGTTCCATAATTTGTAGCGACCCGACCTCAAACGGTCAAGTCTCTGTGCTTCAGTGTCATCCCTGGATCGGTAATGCTGACACACACAGTACTCGAGGATTTATAATAGAGTAGCAATCACACACTTATTACATCGAATGTCTCAAAAGAGAACTTATTACAATACATATGGCTTAAGGCCATCTAATACGATAACAACAGAAGGCTTGGAAGATAAAGTGAGTCCATCAACTCCAACGACATAGCTGAGCTGCACGGCAACGACCTAACAAACCTTACTCCTCATCTGAAAAGTCTGCAACATAATACGTTGCAGCCCGAAAACGGGTCAGCACATGGAATATGCTGGCAAAGTAACACAGTAGAGCAAGAACAAAATAATGCTATCACTACATGCATATTTGGCTGGTGGAAAGCTCCATGGTTATGGTTTTTGCGAAAAGCCAATTTTTCCCTACAACAAAGGAATATTTTATTTAACTATCATGGTAGTTGAAACATCATTGATAAGGTTCCTCCAACTCAATCCCAATTAAAGTAATTAACAACCCAACAATATTATTTTTGAGTGATGAGATACTTATGATACTCCAAGTACTAGATACTCAAGATGTCCGTAACCGGGGACACGGCTAACCATGATTAGTTTATACACTCTGCAGAGGTTTGCGCACTTTTCCCCACAAGACCCGATCTCCTCCGTTGGATTTCTCGCACTACATGGTGTTTGAGAAACGGATGACCGAGACACAGTCTTTCAGAAGCATTAACTCCTTACTCCGGGCAGACCATACCAACCTACATCCCTCTACCTGATGATCCACCTCTTCGGGAGCTTCACGCAACTTACTCAACTATGCTAGAGCCCATAATAGCTTGTGGCTGCACACGGAAGTTTCTAGCATGAAAATATCTCAGTAACCTTTGATCCTAGGTGGCGGACCATAGGATTATCACACGGGTACTCCAGGATATCCTAGGATAACACTGGATTCCCTAGGTGCCCAACAAACAATCCACCCAGATGTGTATTCAAGTTGCCACCTTAAGTTGAACCATTAATTAACAATCTCACATCTGTCATGGATTTCACTCACCCAAACCACATCTATGAGCATAGCATAGCAATAAAAGCAATACGTAGAAGTAACTCCCAAGGGTTTGAATATAACAGGGCAATAGGTTCTACCTCATCAACTACTTCCCAACCCACATGTTAATCACATCCTAACCATGCAATGTTTGAGGATTGGAACTAATGCATAAAAACTGGGTGATAAAGGGGTATGATCAAGGTGTTACTTGCCTTGTTGATGATCCGCAAAACCTAGGGACTCGTAGTAGCACGCTTCGCTGGGTGTTCTATCACAAACAAACAATAGCATACATAAGCAATCTAGCAAATAAACACGGGTAAATCTCAAACAAGAAGATCTAACCAGAAAGTTCAACTTAAGAACTCCGGTTTGTGAAAAGAATCAAATCAAACGGAGCAACGAAACTCAAACTGCGAAAGAAACAATATCCGTTTACTAATCTGGACTATGGTCAAATTTTTTTACAGTAGCAAAAGCTTGTTCAAGTTGGTTAAACGGAAAGAGGGTTTCGAGACGAAGATCTAGGCGCTTGAATCGCCTGATTCCGACAAACGAGCGAAAAGATAAACTAAAACAAAAATTGGATCAGAAATCACGATTGAAAATAATCACGGAAAATCCGAGAAAAAGAAAACTGATGAACAGTCTAACGAACGAGCGTTCGTTGTCTGCGGCTAATGGGTGAACACGTTCGTTAGAATGAACATACGGACGAACGTCCGCAAAGTAACCGAACCGGGGAAAACCGGCGAACCGATCTATAAAAAAATGAACTAGGGTTTCTAAAAAACCGAATCGGTTTTCTTTTAAAAAACGGTTGTGGCAACGGCGGCATTACCTCCAGCGATGTTCTGGCGAGGCGGGGCTGCAGCTCCGGCGAGGCGGGGTGCGACGGCGGGGTGCGAGGGCGGCGACATCGGCGGCGCTGCAGAGGCGGCGGCGGCGCTGCGGTCGGGGCTGGCGGCGGGGTTGGGTGGTGAAGGGGGGGGGGGTCGGGGCGGCATATTTAAGAGGAGGGGGTCTGCTTGGAGGAGGGGGCAAGGCGGCGGGGAGGCAGAGTCCCGGCCGGACTCCAGGTCGGGCGGTGGCGGCGCGGGGAGCGGGCCGACTCGGCTGGGCTTCAGCCGAGTCGGGCGCTAAAACTTTTTTTTAATAATTTCGCCGGAACTAAATAAATCCTAGAAAATAAAAAAAATAAAAAAAAATAAAAATGCCAAAACAAATTTTCACCGTCTAAATAAAATATTTAGAACAAGATGAACATTTTCTTGACCCTAAAATGCTACTTTGAAAAACGTGCAATTTTTCTAATTCAAATAAAATAGCAATAACTCCGGATAAAATCAAATATTTGATTTTAATCTTTTTCCTCCAATATTTCATTTATTTTGGAGAAGTCATATTATCTCCTCTCATAAATTTTTAATATGAAATATTTTCGGAGAGAAAAATAATTAGAACCAAAAATCCTTGTTTCAATATTTGATAAAACTCAAATATGAAAACAGGGAAATCCCCAAATCTCTCCGAGGGTCCTTGAGTTGCTTAGGATTTCGAGCATCGTGGAACGAGATGCAACAAAATATGATATGCAATGAATGATCTATGTATAACATTTCAAATTGAAAATTTGGGATGTTACAAACCTACCCCCCTTAAGATGAATCTCGCCCTCGAGATTCGGGTTGGCTAGAGAATAGGTGTGGGTGGTCTTTGCGAAGACCATCCTCTCGTTCCCAGGTGGCTTCATCCTCGGTATGGTGGCTCCACTGAACTTTGCAAAACTTGATAACCTTGTTGTGGGTGACTCGGCTGGCAAATTCAAGGATCCTGACAGGCTTCTCCTCATAGGTCAAATCACTGTCCAACTGAATCGCCTCCAAGGGTACTGTATCTATTAACGGTATATCAGCCATCTCAGCATGGCACTTCTTCAACTGTGAAACATGAAATACACCATGAACTCCTGACAGTCCTTCAGGTAACTCCAACTTGTAGGCAACTTCTTCCATACGTTCCAAAATTCGATACGGTCCTACAAATCTCGGGGCTAATTTTCCCTTAACTCCAAAATGTTTCACTCCTCGCAGGGGTGACACTCGCAGATATGCTCTGTCTTCAATATCATAGGTTATTTCCTTGCGTTTCGAATCTGCATAACTCTTCTGTCTGGACTGAGCTATCTTCAGTCTATCTCTGATCAACTTAACTTTCTCTTCAGACTCTTTGATCAAATCTGGTCCAAACAACCGTTGGTCTCCGACTGCATCCCACATCAACGGTGTTCTGCACCTTCATCCGTACAGGGCTTCGAACGGTGCCATCTTTAAACTGGCTTGGTAGCTATTGTTGTATGAGAACTCCGCGTAGGGCAAATTGTCATCCCAACTAGATCCATAATCTAGCGCACAGGCCCTCAACATATCCTCCAGAATCTGGTTGACTCTCTCAGTCTGTCCATCTGTCTGCGGGTGGAATGTTGTACTGAACTCCAACCTTGTCCCCAAAGTTTGGTGCAGCTGATGCAAAAACTTTGAAGTAAACTGTGTCCCTCTATCTGATATGATGGTCCTCGGAACTCCATGCAGACATACGATCCTGGTCATAATATCTTGGCCAACTTTGCACTTGTATAGGTGGTTTTCACCGGGATAAAGTGAGCTACTTTGATCAAGCGGTCAACTACTACCCATAGAGAATCATATCCTGATTTGGTTCTGGGTAATTCGGTGATAAAATCCATGCCAAGTTTATCCCACTTCCATTCGGGTATCGCCATAGGCTGTAATAATCCTGCTGGCTTTTGATGCTTAGCCTTCACTCTCTGACATACATCACATACGGCTACATACTCGGCAATATCCTTCTTCATATCAGTCCACCAGAAACGTTCCTTCAAATCCAAATACATCTTGGTGTTTCCGGAGTGTATCGAGTATGGTGAGTCATGAGCCTCCTGAAGTATTAACTTCCTGATCTCTGTGTTATTGGGCACATAAACACGGTCCTCGAACCATAAGGTGTCGTGCTCATCCTCACGAAAACCTTTGGCCTTTCCTTCGCTCATTCTCTCTTTTATCTCGGCAACCTCTTTGTCATCCTTCTGAGCTTCTCGAATCTTTCCTAACAATGTAGACTGAACCTCCATTGTTGCAACAAAACCTCTAGGAACAATCTCCAATCAAAGTTCCCTGAGATCCTCTGCTAACTCCTTCGGCAATCCCGTGCTCACTAGGGTATTAGCATAACTCTTACGGCTCAAGGCATCTGCTACGACATTGGCCTTGCCTGGATGATAGTGAAGCTTCATGTCATAATCCTATATAAGCTCCAACCATCTCCTCTGCCTAAGGTTCAGCTCCTTCTATGTGAAAATGTACTTCAAACTCTTATGATCCGTGTACACATCACAACGATTTCCAATAAGGTAATGTCTCCAGGTCTTCAACGCATGCACTACGGTAGCCAACTCCAAATCATGAGTGGCATAATTTAACTCGTGCGGTTTCAATTTTCACGAGGCATACGAAACAGCTCTTCCGTCCTGCATAAGCACACTTCCAAGTCCTAGGCGAGAGGCGTCGCAATACACTTGAAACTCCTTGCATATATCCGGCAGAATCGACACTAGGGCTGTAGTCAAACATTTCTTTAACCCCTGAAAACTCGCTTCACATTCTTCTGTCCATTTAAATTTGGTATCCTTCTTCAATAACTCCGTCATTGGCTTCGCAATTTTGGAAAAATTCTCAATGAATCTTCGATAGTATCCTGCGAGTCCAAGAAAACTGCAGATCATGCTAACTGAAGTGGGTGCCAACCATTCAGTGACTGACTGAACCTTGGTAGGATCTACTGCTACACCTTCTCCTGATATAACATGTCCAAGGAATCCAACTTCCTTCAGCCAAAACTCGCATTTGTTGAACTCGGCATACAACTGATGTTCCCTGAGTTTCTTGAGAACTAAACGCAAATGCTCTTCGTGCTCCTCCTCGTTCTTCTTATATACCATTATATCATCAATGAACACCACAACGAACTTATCCAAATATTCCATGAACACTTTGTTCATCATGCTCATGAAGTAGGCAGGGGCGTTAGTCAGTCGAAATGACATGATCGTATATTCATACAACCCGTACCGTGTGGTGAATGCTGTCTTTGGTATGTCCTTCTCTCGTATCTTCAGTTGGTGATATCCAGATCGCAGATCGATCTTTGAAAACACCTTAGCTCCTTGCAGCTGGTCAAACAAATCATTGATCATCGGCAGTGGGTATTTGTTCTTGATCGTCACCTCATTTAATGCTCGATAATCAACAACCATTCTTAGAGACTTATCCTTCTTCTCGAGCAAAAGCACTTGGGCTCCCCATGGTGATGAGCTCCGTCGAATGTAACCTTTCTCCAATAACTCCTTGATCCGTTTATTAATCTCCTCCAGATCGTTTGCGGGCATCCGGTATGGTCTCTTCGATATAGGCCCGGTCCATGGCAATAACTCTATCAAAAACTCGATATCTCGGTCCGGTGGCATGCCTGGTAACTCTTCTGGAAAAACATCCGGGTAATCCTTCACTACAGACACTTCCTCCTGAACAACTCCCGTGAGGGTATTTAATTGGCTACTCCTTGGCACATGCCTAGATATATACTTGATCCTTTTTCCCTCCGGGGTGGTGAGACAAATTGGCTTACTAGCACAGTCAATGCTTCCTCCATACTTTGACATCCAGTCCATGCCTAATATCACATCCAATCCGTGTGACTCCAAGATTATTAGGTTGGATGGAAAAACATGGCTACCAATGGTTAAGGGTATCTGGTCGCACCATCGACTAGCCATATACTCTACTCCAGGTGAACTTACTAATAGATGGGTGATGTCTACTACACAACCTTCTTCTTGTAGACGTTGTTGGGCCTCCAAGTACAGAGGTTTGTGGGACAGTAGCAAATTTCCCTCAAGTGGATGACCTAAGGTTTATCAATCCATATCAGGCGTAGGATGAAGATGGTCTCTCTCAAGCAACCCTGCAACCAAATAACAAAGAGTCTCTTGTGTCCCCAACACACCCAATACAATGGTAAATTGTATAGGTGCACTAGTTCGGCGAAGAGATGGTGATACAAGTGGTATATGGATAGTAGATAAAAGTATTTGTAATCTGAAATTATAAAAACAGCAAGGTAACTATTAATTATCTTCAAAAATAATTAACTAAATATCACTCTCCAAATAAAAATGGCAGCAATTCTCGTGAGCGCTAAAGTTTCTGTTTTTTACAGCATGATCAACAAGACTTTCCCCAAGCCTTTCCAAAGGTTCTAATTGGCACAAACACTAATTAAAAGCATAAAACCACATATAAACATAGGCTAGATGAATTATTTATTACTAAACAGGAACAAAAAACAAGGAACAAAAATAAAGTTGGGTTGCCTCCCAACAAGCGCTATCGTTTAACGCCCCTAGCTAGGCATGATGATTTCAATGATGCTCACATAAAGGATAAGAATTGAAACATAAAGAAGGCATCATGAAGAATATGACTAGAACATTTAATTCTAACATACTTCCTATGCATAGGGATGTTTTGAGCAAACAACTTGTGGGAACAAGGATCAACTTGCATAGGAAGGTAAAACAAGCATAACTTCAAAATTTTAAGCGCATAGAGAGGAAACTTGATATTATTGCAATTCCTACAAGCATATATTCCTCCCTCATAATAATTTTCAGTAGCATCATGAATGAATTCAACAATATAACCAGCACCTAAATCATTCTTTCCATGATCTACAAGCATAGAAAATTTACTACTCTCCACACAAGCAAAATTCTTTTCATGAATAATAGTGGGAGCAAACTCAACAAAGTAACTATCATGGGATTGAAAATTGAAATCAAGATGACAAGTTTCATTGTCATTATTATTCTTTAAAGCATACGTGTCATCACAATAATCATCATAGATAGGAGGCATGCTTTCGTCATAGTAAATTTGCTCATCAAAACTTGGGGGACAAAAAAATCATCTTCATCAAACATAGCTTCCTCAAGCTTGTGGCTTTGCATATCATTAGCATCATGGATATTCAAGGAATTCATAGTAACAACATTGCAATCATGCTCATCATTCAAAGATTTAGTGCCAAACATTTTATAGATTTCTTCTTCTAGCACTTGAGCACAATTATCCTTTCCATCATACTCATGAAAGATATTAAAAAGGTGAAGCGTATGAGACAAACTCAATTCCATTTTTTTATAGTTTTCTTTTATAGACTAAACTAGTGATAAAACAAGAAACTAAAAGACTCGATTGCAAGATCTAAAGATATACCTTCAAGCACTAACCTCCCCCGCAATGGCGCCAGAAAAGAGCTTGATGTCTACTACACAACCTTCTTCTTGTAGACGTTGTTGGGACTCCAAGTGCAGAGGTTTGTAGGACAGTAGAAAATTTCCCTCAAGTGGATGACCTAAGGTTTATCAATCCGTAGGAGGCATAGGATGAAGATGGTCTCTCTCAAGCAACACTGCAACCAAATAACAAAGAGTCTCTTGTGTCCCCAACACACCCAATACAATGGTAAATTGTATAGGTGCACTAGTTCGGCGAAGAGATGGTGATACAAGTGGTATATGGATAGTAGATAAAAGTATTTGTAATCGGAAATTATAAAAACAGTAAGGTAACTAATGATAAAAGTGAGCGTAAACGGTATTGCAATGCTAGGAAACAAGGCCTAGGTTTTATACTTTCACTAGTGTAAGTTCCCTCAACAATGATAACATAACTGGATCACATAACTATCCCTCAACATGCAACAAAGAGTCACTCCAAAGTCAGTAATAGCGGAGAACGAACGAAGAGATTATGGTAGGGTACGAAACCACCTCAAAGTTATTCTTTCCAATCAATCCGTTGGGCTATTCCTATAAGTGTCACAAACAGCCCTAGAGTTCGTACTAGAATAACACCTTAAGACACAAATCAACCAAAACCCTAATGTCACCTAGATACTCCAATGTCACCTCAAGTATGTGTGGGTATGATTATACTATATGCATCACACAATCTCAGATTCATCTATTCAACCAACACATAGAACCTCAAATAGTGCCCCAAAGTTTCTACCAGAGAATCACGACAAAAACGTGTGCCAACCCCTATGCATAGGTTCATGGGCGGAACCCGCAAGTTGGTCACCAAAACATACATCAATTGAATCACGTGACATCCCATTGTCACCACAGATACGCACGGCAAGACATACATCAAGTGTTCTCAAATCTTTAAAGACTTAATCCGATAAGATAACTTCAAAGGGAAAACTCAATCCATTACAAGAGAGTAGAGGGGGAGAAGAAACATAAGATCCAACTATAATAGCAAAGCTCGCGATAGATCAAGATCGTATCATCTCAAGAACACGAGAGAGAGAGAGAGAGATCAAACGCATAGCTACTGGTACATACCCTCAGCCCCGAGGGAGAACTACTCCCTCCTCGTCATGGAGAGCACTAGTATGATGAAGATGGCCGTCGGAGAAGGATTCCCCCTCCGGCAGGGTGTCAGAACGGGTCTAGATTGGTTTTCGGTGGCTACGGAGGCTTCTGGCAGCGGAACTCCCGATCTATTGTGCTCACGGATGTTTTTAGGGTATATGGAGATATATAGGAGGAAGAAGTACACCAGGGGGCCACGAGGGGCTCACGAGGGCGGAGGGTGCGCCCAGGGGGTGGGCACGCCCCCTGCCTCGTGACCTCCTCGCAGATCCCCCGACATGCACTCCAAGTCTTCTAGGCTTCTTTCCTTCCAAAAATGAGTTCTGTGAAGTTTCAGGTGAATTGGACTCCGTTTGATTTTCCTTTTCTTCGAAACCCTAAAACAGGGTAGAAACGGAAACTGGCACTCGGCTCTGGGTTAATAGGTTAGTCCCAAAAATGATATAAAAGTGTATAATAAAGCCCATAAACATTCAAAACAGTAGATAATATAGCATGGAGCAATAAAAAATTATAGATACGTTGGAGACGTATCAATGGGTCCTAAGAGTTTGGGTTGGTAGTTTAAACTTATCCACGAATTCCCTTGATATGTATGAATGCGATGCACCAGTATCAAAAAGAACAAGGGCGGTAAAAGACTTAACCAAAAACTTACCAATAACCGCGTCTGGCTGCTCTTCAACCTCCTCCACGTTGACGTGGTTCACTTGTCCTTTGTTGAATGGATTGGGCTTCTTTTCAGCGCTCCCATTGCCGTTTCCATTCTTTGCTTCAGGGTACTCCGTGGCATAGTGTCCAGTCTTCCCGCACTTGAAACAAGTAACGTGGCTTAGGTCTCCCTTCGCGGGTGTGGCTGGATTGGGGCGGTTCTGATTGTTGCTTGCTCCATTCCCATTCCCATTCCTTGGGCCAGTATGATTATGGTTACTTCCTCCATTATGGGTGTGGCCTCCATGGTTATTAACAAGTCCTCCCGAATTCGGGGTTAGGCGAGGCTTCTGCTGAGCTCCTGAATTATACCTTCCTTGTCCATACTTCCTCTTACGGCTCTCAATCTGCTGCTGCTTCCTTTCAATCATAAGAGCCTTATCTACCAACTCCTGGTAGTTGTTAAATGTTGCCACCATCAACTGCATGCTCATCTCATCATTCAGCCCTTCCATAAATTTCTCCTACTTTCACTAGCAGAAAAGGGGGCAAAGGTCCAGGCGGGGTCAGCCCATTAGTCCCGGTTCAGTCCAGAACCGGGACCAATGGGGGCATTGGACCCGGTTCGTGAGCCCAGGGGGCCGGCCGGGCCACGTGGGCCATTGGTCTCGGTTTGTCTGGACCTTTTGGTCCCAGTTGGTGGGACGAACCGGGACCAATGGGCCTCTCTCCTGGCCCACCACCATTGGTCCTAGTTGGTGGCTTGAACTGGGGCCAAAGGCTCCCCTTTAGTCCCGGTTCATGCCACCAACCGGGACCAATGAGGTTCCTATATATACCCCCTCGCGTAAGAGCAGAGCACACTGCTCTGTTTTTTCTAGCCGAGGGGGAGAGGGATTGGTGGTGCTCTAGCTCACCTCCTATGCACACAAGGTGTTCGATGGAATGTCCGAGCCACACTACTTAAGCTTTCTCCTCTCCAAGCTCGACCTCCAAGCTCCATTTTCCTTAACATTTTTCTAGGTTTAGCGGTCCGTCACGCCCCGTCCCCGTCTTCACCATCGTCGATCACCCGCGCCGAGCTCATCGCCGGCACCACCGTGGTGAGCCTCTTGTTCTTATCTTCTTTCTGAAAGGAAAAAATATTCTTATTTGTATGTTTACATAGATACTTGTATTATTTTCTTACTTTTATTATTTCATCTTATATAGTGCGATGGTTTTGGTATCCGCCCCCGTCGGTCCTCGTCCTGTCTATGATTTGGATGTGGTATATATATTATCTTTATAACTATTGGTTCATTTATTGTTTATGAAAATTATGCCGACCAACGTGACATAGATTTTATTTATCTAGGATGTATGTGAACCGGAAATTCCAACCGGCCCTATTGTCGAGAGGCTAAATTTAGTTGAAGAAGAAAACAATTTCTTGAAGGAAAAATAAAAAAATTGAGGAGGAGAAGATGATATTGGAGTTGCATGTTGTGGATGTCGTCGATGATCACAAGATCAAGATGGATGCAATGCGCTTGAAGATTAGAAAGATTAGAAAATATGCCATTCATACCGAGGCTTGGTATCATTATGCCGTTGGATCAATTGTTACCTTGGTTGCGATTATGATCGCATTTGTTTTCGCATTGAAATGTTTTACATAGTTTCAATGTATGGTTTAATTAATTAGATGCTCTGGAGAGCTATATGTTGTTAGATGAGAACTATGTATGTACTTTGGTTTTAATGTGATGATGAACTTCTATTAATTTGGACACTTAATCTATCTATCTATATCTATCTATCTATCTATCTATCTATATCTATCTATCTATCTATCTATCTATCTATACCTATACTAATTCTTAACTTCCTAGAAATTCCCACATTAATTAGATTTTATGAGCCGTTAATCTGGTGGGACCGAGTTATTACGGTTCAGATCCAATCTCTCATGGATCTCTCAAAAAAGAAAAAGAAAAACTCATTGATATGTCCCTCATGGCCCAAATTACGTTCAGATCCAATCTCTCATGTACTATCTCCCAAAAAAAGAAAAACTCATGTATCTCTCAAAAAAGGAAAAAAATCGCATTGATATGTCCCTCACGGCCAAAAAGAAAAATAATCTCATTGATATGTCCTCACGGCCAAAACTATGGTTCAGATCCAATCTCACATGTTTCTCTGAAAAAAGAAAAAAGAATCTCCCGGATATCTCCCAATAAAAAAGTCATGGATACCCTCACGACCAGAATTTCCCAATCTCTCCAAAATTGTCACGTACGCGTGTCTCTCCCACGACCCAACTCTAACCATCTCTGACCAATAACTATCTAAAAGGGATAAAACTCTCGCGTATATCTCTCCGGAGAGCCAAATCTCTCAAATTGTTATGGTAGAGGTTTAAATCTAACCTAGCAGCCTCCGTTTCCTTCCATGGTTTCTACTGTCCAAGACCTCCGATCAATGGCAGTTGATCGTTCTTCCCTCCTCCGGCTAGAGCACGACCAAGGAACGACGCCTTCCAGTTTGAAGCCTACATCGCTGGCTCTCCATTTGATCCACCCATCACAAGGTACGGTACTCCATCGACTATCCCTCAACTGTTCTTTCAACAACACTAGCGGCCCCAGTTTGATTGGATGAAACCGTATAATTCTGAGTTGTTTCCATGGCACTACATGTACAGGTATTGCTTATTTGTGTGATTTGGAGCCAAGGAGACAACAATCCATGATAGCTCATGGCTTCATATGCAATTTCGTTCAAATCTTTAGTCCCTGGCGAGTTTGACCAAGATCTGATGGATTAGTTACTCTCTCTCTTATCACACGTGCTGATTTCTCTATGCTGAGTTTGACCAAGATCTGATGGATTAGTTACTCTCTCTCTTATCACACGTGCTGATTTATCTATGCTGATTTGTCACATGCATATTTACTTGAACCATTCTTACTATTACAGTGGCACAACTAATCACGTATAGTTATCTACCGATGCATATTGGCTCATGCAAAAGAAAATTGTTCATCCACCAGACTGGGTTTATTGCGAGTCCAATACTGGCGGTGCCGAGTCCAATACCGACTGCTCTGTTGCTTCTCATCGCTGGCATGTGTATGGCGCCATGCCAGTATGCAACAACAATCCTGGTGCCCGTATGAATAACTCTTGATGTAGGTATATGTTGAATCTCCAGTCTGCACACGATCTTTCTTGATTAGGCATAGCATGCATGCATTGGAGAAATATTAATATAATGTAATAAAAGAAACATGTGTGTATATACTGTTTGCATCCGAGTTGAGGTGTTTTGGTCATGTTTTATTTTGCACGGTGGTCATCGACCGGTTATAGGTTGCTCCAGGCCTCGAAGGCCCGACGGTACTGCTCCTCCACATGGAGAGCTGATGGTGCTGCTGCTTCTCAGCACCTTTGAGCGGTCTGTTAATAGGAGGCGTGAGGCGAGCTGCAAGACTTCACGGCACCTTTGAGTGGTCTGCTAATAGAAGGCATGAGGCGAGCTGCAAGATTTCAGGCACATAAACAGCACAATGGCAAGAGCTATATAATATCACATTGGTACGTATATATTCTCCTTTCCATATGACCATCAATTTCTTCTGATCGCTCAATTTCTAGATATTTATACGTTTGATTCATGCATTCTTTTTTCAGATATTCTGGACCCTACAGGAGAATATATATTTAAGTGGTGTACATGTACTATGTATAACTAGAAGAAGATTACTATATTTATGACTACACTAGAAATTTATAGTTGTTGCAGCACGTGGTTAGTTTACAATATCACGGTGGTGGTCATCGACCAGTTATAGGGTGCTCCAGTGCTCGAAGGCCTGGCGGTACTGCTCCTCGACAGGGAGAGCTGGTGGTGTTGCTGCTCCTCGGCACCTTGGAGCGGTCTGCTAATATGAGGCGTGAGGCGAGCTGCAAGACTTCAGGCACACAAACAGCACAACAGCAAGAGCTATACAATATCACATTGATACGTATGTATTCTCCTTTTTGTAGCACCATAAATTTCTTTTGATCGCTCAATCTCTAGATATTTATACACTTGATTCATATTTTTCTTTTTTCAGATATTCTGCACCCCGCAGGAGACATTATATATTTAAGTGGTGTACATCTACTATATATACCTACAAGATTACCTATGTTTGCGACTCTACAAGTACTGGAAAAAAAAATTTGAACTAGAAATTTATAGATCCTGCATCATGTGGTTAGTTTTTTGTTTTCTACTTGCCAACAATACTTGATGAATTAGGATATTGGCTATTTACAAGGAACGGTCAGCCAGATCAGTTAGCTTTATCATATTATATACTTGGAACTGATTTCTTTTTTTTAGATTCTATTCCTAAATGGTTCATGGCTACACGTCCCGTTTTCAGGTTTGTTTGTCAGATTTGTTCTTCTCCTCATAGTCTATCCCCTGAATATTATAATCTATTTTCTATCAGGTTTCTAAATTGTATGATTGTCTTCCCGCAAAAAAAATTTTTGTATGATTGTTTTGCTTCCAGGATTATTCTGTCCATGCCTTGGCTTTCACCTAGATGGACAAGAGTCTGTTCTTTAGTGAGACGCCCAGCTGCAAGTTGTTGTTTGACCAGTTGTGAGGTGTCTCAGAGGCACCAAATGGATGTTCATAATGTTGAACTATCTACATATCATGTGGTACACGGCCCAGAAAGAAGCAGTACGATGGTTGGTCCAAAACTAAGCTCATTCTTAGCATGGGATCACTGCCGAGATTTCTTTCTCTTGACAAGCAGCATCATTGCTTACACCAGGTTAGAGAAGCTTCCTTTTGAAAATTTCATCTTTTAGCTTTGGAAGTTTTAAATATTGAGACCAGTAGATTGTGCAATTTCCATTTCTTTAGTAGTAGGTGACATACAAGAACACAAATGATGTACTGTTTTGTTTTGTTTTTCTTACTAAAACCATGAAGTGTTGTCCTTTTCATTAAAATAATGATAACACTTTGAGTTGTTAGTACAATTAACCATGGGATCAAGACTCAAAAAGTAAATGCTAGAGCATTTAAACTTAGCATGCCATGAAGTTATTAAACAGGAAATCATACTTACTGATTGTGATATAAAATAGTGACTGCTACGCCCACTACAAGATATAATAGTTCAACACAATGATTGCCGAGGAGCCACCATGGAAGGTGACTCTGTAAAAAAGAACACAAATTTAACATGTTCAGATTAATGACCCTACAATGTCAGCACACAAGATAGATAGATGAACATTAAGATTTCATTCAGCCCAAATTTTTGTTCAGTCGAACTCGCCAAAGATGCTTGATGTATGTCAACCACTAGACAAATTCTAGATAGAAGAGTGAAGAGCCTTAGATTTAATTAGTAGTTTGATCATTTAGTATTTCCTTTGGATGGCATGACGTGCTTCTGATCAATTAATTATTTGGTCTTCTAACCCGCATCTAGGGAAGAGGTGAAAATATCAACCAATTTATCATCGAGTTTGATTTATCTCTTTTCTTGACTTATCCCTTTATTGCTTAGATATTGCACGAAGTGAGTAGAACACAGTTCTAGCACATTAGTTTCAGCATAAAAGCATGTACAACACAATGGATTTATACTACATTTTGTTATCTTAGTCTTTTTTCCAAGCAATTCGATATGTTTCATTAATTTCATCACTAATTACACATGAATGAAAGAGGAGACAATGTCACATGAAAATTACTATAAATGATTATTTTGGGTGTAGCTAAATAATTAGATGGGCCTGTGAATCAAGATTAGATGGTTGTTCAATCAGCAGATCACTACTATCATTTTATGCATACTATCATAATGTAATAACGGGAGGTGACAAGTTTGTCGGGCTGGTGTGTAATGACAACACAATGCAGGAGTTCTTTAGCGGCGGCAAAGAGTCGAGGTGCAGCAATACTGATGCATCATGCAATGCCAAGTGAACAAATGGTGTCTCTCGGGAAATTACGGGGACGGATACGAGCACTACGTACCGTTGTCCTACTATTAAGAAGTTATATTGCTGTTTCTCATCAAGACATTGTTTAATAAGGAAAACCATTTTCTTATGAAAAAATCCATGTGGCAATATGGTTCATCTAATATTATTCTTGAAGCGAACTGATTCGGCTTCAAGTGTGTAGGTTTGGTGAGATCATCATTTCCATCATTCCAGTAGGACATGTTCTCAAAATATTACGTCATTGCAATTGTTAGTAAAGACTGATAAAAAACATAACAATTCGCAACCTAGCCCGTGCAGGTGCACGGGTTGACGACTAGTTATATATAATGCACGCAGATGAATCGGCAATGGATGTACGGTGACAGACACACCTCCGAGTACATTAAGGGCGTGCATGAGTTTCTCGATGCGGCCGAGGCAAACAAGCAGAATGGTTTTATGTGTTGTCCATGCACTGAATGTGGGAATACGATGTCTTACTCTAACCGGAAAATCCTTCACTCCCACCTGCTTTACAAGGGTTTCATGCCGCACTATAATGTTTGGACGAGGTACGGAGAAACAGGGGTTATGATGGAAGACGACGAAGAAGAAGAGTACGATGACAACTATGTGCCCCCTAAATACGGTGATGCTGCAACGGGGGGAGCTGGTGAAGATCAAGAGGAACTAGACGATGTGCCCAATGATGCTGCAACGGGTGAAGCTGCTGAAGATCAAGAGGAACCAGACGATGTGCCCGATGATGATGATCTCCGCCGGGTCATTGTCGATGCAAGGACGCAATGCGAAAGTCAAAAGGAGAAGCTGAAGTTCGATCGCATGTTAGAGGATCAGAAAAAGAGTTGTACCCCAACTGCGAAGATGGCAACACAAAGCTCGGTACCGTACTGGAATTGCTGCAGTGGAAGGCAGAGAATGTTATGCCTGACAAAGGATTTGAGAAGCTACTGAAAATATTGAAGACGAAGCTTCCAAAGGATAACGAATTGCCCGACAGTACATACGCAGCAAAGAAGGTCGTATGCCCTCTAGGATTGGAGGTGGAGAAGATACATGCATGCCCTAATGACTGCATCCTCTACCGTGGTGCATACAGGGATCTGAACGCATGCCCGGTATGCGGTGCATTGCGGTATAAGATCAGACAAGATGACCCTGGTGATGTTGACGGCGAGCCCCCCAGGAAGAGGGTTCCTGCGAAGGTGATGTGGTATGCTCCTATAATACCACGGTTGAAACGTCTGCTCAGAAATGGAGAGCATGCCAAGTTGATGCGATGGCACAGTGAGGACCGTAAGAAAGACGGGAAGTTGAGAGCACCCGCTGACGGGTCGCAGTGGAGAAAAATCGAGAGAAAGTACTGGGATGAGTTTGCAAAGGACCCAAGGAACGTATGGTTTGCTTTAAGCGTGGATGTCATTAATCCTTTCGGGGAGCAGAGCAGCAATCACAGCACCTAGCACATGACTCTATGTATGTATAACCTTCCTCCTTGGATGTGCATGAAGCGGAAGTTCATTATGATGCCAGTTCTCATCCAAGGCCCTAAGCAACCCGGCAACGGCATTGATGTGTACCTAAGGCCATTAGTTGAAGAACTTTTACAGCTGTGGAATGGAAACGGTGTACGTACGTGGGATGAGCACAGACAGGAGGAATTTAACCTAAGGGCGTTGCTGTTCGTGACCATCAACGATTGGCCCGCTCTCAGTAACCTTTCAGGACAGACAAACAAAGGATACCACGCATGCACGCACTGTTTAGATGACACTGAAAGTATATACCTGGACAAATGCAGGAAGAATGTGTACCTGGGCCATCGTCGATTTCTTCCGACCAACCATCAATGTCGAAAGAAAGGCAAGCATTTCAAAGGCGAGGCAGATCACCTGAAGAAGCCTGCCATGCGTACCGGTGATTACGTACTTGCTATGGTCAATGATTTACATGTAATCTTTGGAAAGGGTCTCGGCGCACAAGCTGTTCCGAATGATGCTGAGGGACACGCACCCATGTGGAAGAAGAAATCTATATTTTGGGACCTACCCTACTGGAAAGACCTAGAGGTCCGCTCTTCAATCGACGTGATGCACGTGACGAAGAACCTTTGCGTGAACCTGCTAGGATTCTTGGGCGTGTATGGAAAGACAAAAGATACACCCGAGGCACGGGAGGACCTGCAACATTTGCATGAAAAAGACGGCATGCCTCCGACGCAGTATGAAGGTCCTGCCAGCTACGCTCTTACGA
The DNA here is from genome assembly GCF_056163025.1 of Triticum urartu. Lineage (NCBI taxonomy): Eukaryota > Viridiplantae > Streptophyta > Magnoliopsida > Poales > Poaceae > Triticum > Triticum urartu. The sequence continues at coordinate 723,617,542 of NC_141874.1, read as the reverse complement.
AAGAAGAGAAAGAAATCTTCTTTGAATGCCTGCTCAGTATGAAGGCCCCGACTGGCTTCTCGTCAAATATAAAGGGAATAATAAATATGCCAGAGAAAAAGTTCCAGAACCTAAAGTCTCATGACTGCCACGTGATTATGACGCAACTGCTTCCGGTTGCATTGAGGGGGCTTCTACCGAAAAACGTCCGATTAGCCATTGTGAAGCTTTGTGCATTCCTCAATGCAATCTCTCAGAAGGTGATCGATCCAGAAATCGTACCAAGGCTAAGGAGTGATGTGGCGCAATGTCTTGTCAGTTTTGAGCTGGTGTTCCCACCATCCTTCTTCAATATCATGACGAACGTCCTAGTTCATCTAGTCGACGAGATTGTCATTATGGGCCCGTATTTCTACACAATATGTTCCCCTTTGAGAGGTTCATGGGAGTCCTAAAGAAATATGTCCGTAACCGCGGTAGGCCAGAAGGAAGCATCTCCATGGGCCATCAAACAGAGGATGTCATCGGGTTTTGTGTTGACTTCATTCCTGGCCTTAAGAAGATAGGTCTCCCTAAATCGCGTTATGAGGAGAGACTGACTGGAAAAGGCACTCTTGGAAGTGACTCAATAATATGCAGGGACGGATATTCTTGATCTCAAGCACACTACACAGTTCTACAAAACTCTACCTTGGTGACCCCGTATGTCGATGAACACAAGAACAGTCTGCGCCCCAAACACCCGGAGCAGTGCGACGACTGGATTACATGTGAACACATCAGGACTTTCAGCAGTTGGTTGGAAACACATCTCAGAGGTGATAACACTGTTTGTGATGAGTTGTACTTGTTGTCCAGGGGACCATCTTTGACTGTATTGACTTACAAAGGATATGAGATAAATGGGAATACATTTTACACGATCGCCCAAGATCAAAAGAGCACCAACCAAAACAGCGGTGTCCGCTTTGATGCAGCAACCGAGAGGGGAAAGGACACATATTACGGTTACATAGTGGACATATGGGAACTTGACTATGGACATGATTTTAAGGTCCCTTTGTTTAAGGGCAAATGGGTCAATCTGTCAGGAGGCGGGGTACAGGTAGACCCACAGTACAGGATGACAACAGTGGATCTGAAAAATCTTGGGTACACTGACGAACCGTTCGTCCTAGCCAATGATGTGGCATTGGTTATCTATGTGAAGGACATGTCTACCAAACCGAGAAAAAGAAAAGATAAGGAAGCGAATACATCATACGATGAGCCAAAGCGCCACATAGTTCTTTCAGGAAAAATGGACATCCTGGGAGTGGAGGGCAAGACGGACATGTCTGAAGATTATGAAAAGTTTCATGAAATTCCTCCCTTCAATGTCAAGGCTGACCCAAGCATCCTGATAAACGATGAAGATTATCCATGGTTATGGCGCAATAAGCAAATGACACAAGCGAAGAAAAAGTGAAGACTTTCTCCCGCAACTATTATGATGATACCATGCCAACTTTGTAACACACGAGTATGCTATGACAACCTTTTCACAGTTCATTTGAAAACTATGAATTTAGGTCGAATTTTCTCTATAGGTGCATCTATGTTCATTTTTTTAGTAAAGTTAATCACAAACTTGTGATTCACAAAAATTTCAAAGAGTTCAAATTTTAACTATTCAAATTTGAAAACTAATGGCACTAACAAAAAGTTTATAATTTTTCTAAAACTAATGGCACTAACAGAAAGTTTATAATTTTGCTGACCTAAAAGCAAAAAGAATTAAAAAATAAAGCAAAAACAAAAGAAAATAAATAATACAGAAAACAAAACAAAACACTGGAAAAAAAATAAAATAGCAACAATAAGTATTTTGTTGTAAGTAGAAACAAAATAAAATAAATAAAGCAACAAAGAAAACAAAAAAACTAAAAAAGTGTTTTCAAATTTGAAAACTAGTGGCACTAACAGAAAGTTTATAATTTTTCTAAAACTAAAAGCAAAAAGAATTAAAAAATAAAGCAAAAAACAAAAGAAAATAAATAATGCAGAAAACAAAACAAAAAAACTGGAAAAAATAGGGCTCGCCCCTGGGCCATGACCATTAGTCCCGGTTTGTGCCCCAAACCGGGACTAAAGGGTTGGTCCTCGTTGTGCTCAGAGTTTAGTCCCACCTCGCCAACCGAAGGGCGCCCACACCGGTTTATAAGCCTGTCCCTTTCTGCCTTGTTGAGCTCCTCTCAAAGTGAAAATAGATGCCCCTTGTCGGTGTCAAAACCGGCGGATCTCGGGTAGGGGGTCCCGAACTGTGCGTCTAGGTCGGATGGTAACAGGAGGTAGGGGACACGATGTTTTACCCAGGTTTGGGCCCTCTTGATGGAGGTAAAACCCTATGTCCTGCTTGATTAATATTGATGATAAGGGTAGTACAAGAGTAGATCTACCACGAGATCAGAGAGGCTAAACCCTAAAAGCTAGCCTATGGTATGATTGTTGTTCGTCCTACGGACTAAAACTCTCCGGTTTATATAGACACCGGAGAGGGCTAGGGTTACACAGAGTCGGTTACAATGGTAGGAGATCTACATATCCGTATCGCCAAGCTTGCCTTCCACGCGAAGGAAAGTCCCTTCTGGACACGGGACGAAGTCTTCAATCTTGTATCTTCATAGTCCAGGAGTCCGTCCAAAGGTATAGTCCGGCCATCCGGACACCCCCTAATCAAGGACTCCCTCAGTAGCCCCTGAACCAGGCTTCAATGACGACGAGTCCGGCGCGCAGATTGTCTTCGGCATTGCAAGGCGGGTTCCTCCTCCAAATACTTCATAGAAGATTTTGAACACAAAGGTAGTTTCCGGCTCTGCAAAATAAGTTTCCACATATTGCCATAGAGAGAATAATATTTACACAAATCTAAGTTGCTGACGTATTCCGTAGCGTGACATCACACCACAGCCAAGTCTTTATTCGAATCGTTTTACTGTCCCACCTCAGCGCGTTTAGCGAGGCAGTTTCCTTGGCACGTCTTGTTAAAGCAGAGATCATGTCCCCGTATTCCGGGATTCTCATCAATACGGGCATGGGTAACCCAACCGCGCCATTGACTATGGCGATTGGGAGACAAGCGAGTTTTACCAGGCTGGTGGCGGCGCATAGTCCCGTCTGCCCATATAAGGGGATAAGGATCCACCTTTTCATCCACGCCTTCTTCCTCCTTTGCCTATCAATTTCCGCGCACTCGAGCTCCAGCGCCCAAGTCCGCACACCCCACCTCAACCTTCTCCAGCCATGTCCGGAGCGGGAGGCAAGTGGATGGTCTCCTCCGTCATGGAGGGACACATCAAAAGACTGAGGAAGGCCGGATACTTGTCTAACGACATTGCGCACCGGCTTCCCGGAGAGGGGCAGCTCATCCCCACTGTTGGGGATATTACTACTGGGCGTAAACCGGCCTATCTGGGCCGGGTTAAGTTCATCAGTAGTTAAGTATGTTATAGCCCATGAAGGTATATGAGGGCTTAAGGCCCATGATCGGTTTAAGGCCTGTAGCCGTAAACCGGCGTCGGTATGTAAACTTGTATGTAAGTTAGGAATAAGTAGAGACCAAACCGAACACGTATATGAGCCGGTGTTGGGACTCTGTAAACCGACGGGCGTCACCCATGTATATAAGGGGACGACCCGGCGGCGGTTCAAGGACAACAGACAACAATTTGAGACTTAGGCGAAGCTTGTTTGCTCCCTAGTCATCGAAACCCCATCAATTCCATCACAACTAGACGTAGGCTTTTACCTTCATCGAAGGGGCCGAACTAGTATAAACTCTCTTGCGTCCCTGTGTCCGCTTTAACCCCTTCAAGCTAACCCATTGCGATGGCTCCACGACTAAGTCCTTTCACGAGGACATCTGCCGTGACAAAACCACGACAATTGGCACCTACCGTGGGGCTATCGCATGATGGTTTCAAGTTCTTGGAGGGCCTCTTTGAAGGACTCGAGGGATACGTTGTGGGCCGGATGACTAAGAGTCGTCGCGGCAAGCTCTACATTGACGATGCAGGCTGGGGCCCCGAGGCCGGCTCAGTTGAGTACGGGTACCGGGTCCCCTTTGGTGGCATACACGTTTTCATCGGCAAGATCGGTGAACCGGGCCCTGAGTCGGACATCTGCACCGACCTCGTTGAAACGGCTCAGCGTGCGCGATCCGCCCGGGTTAAACCGGCCGTGAAGCGTTCCTTCGTGGGAGTCATCCATGGAGGAAGTTATGAGGATGGATCGGAATCTCGCGGCGAGACCATCGTTTATTCCGGCGACGAGTCATCAACCGGAGAAACCAAATCTCTATATCAGCTACAAGATGGCCGGATTGGGGGCTGTTCCGATGGCGACAGTATTCCGGACCCCTCTGATCTACCCAACCGAGTTGGAATATTCATGGCCGGCACACAAGCAGCGCTTCATTCTTCGACCGCTGCGCCAATAACCTCCGGTTCAGTAGTGGGGACAGCTGCCAGGGCAGGAAGCTCTGCACGCCCGCCGGCTCAAGTTCTATCAAATCTATTTCATTCATTGGTTGTGCTTATGGCAGAAGCTAACCCGGTGGATCAGGAAGTCCACAACGCGGAGATTGCAAAGGTGAAGGAACAGATCACCCAGGCCAAGGCGGACCTGGCAGCTGAGAATGCCAAGATGACCACAGAGCGGGCCGCTTTAGACGCACAAGCCTACAGGCTCATGTTGGACCAGAACGCGTCGCATGAAGTCATGAAGAGGAAGTACCGATCCCGTTTGCCTTCGTTTTCGAAGCCAGAGACCTTTTCAACACCCCAGGAGCAGGAACCAGTAATCCGCTGGAGGGAAACCGAGCGGAAGCTCCTGGGAACGGCACGCCGGTTCAGCCCCGTCTGATGAATCTGCCTCGTCAAAACACTTTTATACCTCAGGCTGTTTCAACACCTCCGGGTCACTACTCCAACCCAATGGACAATCTCGTTGCCGCTGCTGCACGGCTGGAGGCCATTCCAATTGAAGGTGACTCGCCGCAGGCGGTAGAGACGCGACGGGTCAAGGAGCTTCTTAGGACAGCTTTGGTCCAACAGGAAGCATACTCGTACAGCCGCGACCGGATCCACTCGACGCGTCGTCCAATCCGGAGCTATAGCAGACATATGGATGAACCGGCAGTGTCAAGTAATGAACGACGTGGAACACCCCGCGGAAACAACCCGGCGGGTGGTGCTGATAACGCTCAGGAAGTGGTGGACCGGGCCCGAGCGCGCAGGGAGGCCGAGTTAGCCGCACGGTATCAGGCTCGGCGCTTACGCCGGTTCGTCCAACTATCTCGGTTGAACCTGGTGTTACTTCTAGTTCTTTGGGGGTGCCTTTCCTTGTCCCCGCTTTACGCAATGTGCGCTTGCCCAAGGATTTCAAGGGCCCGCGCAAGGTACCAAATTACACGGCGGATCAACCCCCAGAGACATGGGTGGAGAGCTATGAGATGGCCATGGAGATGCTCGATGTGGATGATGCGGCATGTGCGAAGTACTTCACCATGATGCTTGAAGGAACGGCCCGCACTTGGTTAAAAAGCTTACCGGCCAATTCTATCAGTTCATGGGCCCAATTACGAGCCCGGTTTATCAGTAACTTCAAGGATACATGTAAGCAGCCTATGTCGATAGTGGACTTAGCTGCCTATGTCCAGGAGGAAGGAGAATCGACGACTCATTGGGTGCGCCGGATCTCGCAGGTTCTGCATTCATCAGACCGCATCAACACTGACACCGCGGTTATAACCCTAGAAGGCAATTGCCGGTTTGGGCCCCTAAAGCTGAAGTTAGGACGGATGAAGCGCCATTGCACTGACATGGGGACCCTCATGGCTGCTTTGGTAAAATATGCTGATTCTGATAGTACCAAGGATCCCGAGTCTCATGATGACAAGACAGGGAAGGGAAAGAAGAACAGCAACTCCAAAGGTCAGCAGCATCACTCGGCAGGTAACGGTAGCGGAGGCAAGCGTAAAGTGGATGGCAACATGGACTTCGTGGCTAATACCAACGTGCAGGACAAGGGTCAGCGACGCAAGGGTAAACCGCCGAATCGCGGTGGAGCGCCTAACCCTAACCCGGACCGCTTAAATTATCTATTGAACCAGCCCTATCCAAAGCATGGGACGAAGGAGGTGCCAGCAAACCACCTTTGGAAGGATTGCTTCATTATGCAGGATTTCAAGAATTCTAATGATTTCCGGTATGATCACAGCTCCGATGGTGGCTCAGGATCCGGGCCGGGTTACGGTGGAGGAAATTCCGGTTCAGGATTTAATGGTAATCCAGGCGGGCATAACAATCAAAATAATTAGAACAACCAGGGTGGTTACAACCAGCAGCAGCAACAGTCAGGTTACCAGAGCAACCCAAAGCAGTTGAATAGTGGACAGTACCATGTCTTCACCACTAGCTTGGACAAGCGAGACCGGAAGGTTCAGAGGCGGGCAGTCAACTCTGTTGAACCGGCCGTGCCCCGTTATCTACGCTGGTCTGAACAGCCAATCATATGGAGCAGAGAGGATCACCCTCCCCAGGTTGATAATCCGGATCAGTTGGCTCTGGTGGTGGCGCCTCAGGTGGGAGGTTACAAGTTCACCAAGGTGCTCATGGATGGAGGGAGCAGCATTAATATCTTGTACTATGAGACCTTCCGTCGTATGGGACTAATAGATAAAAATCTCAAACCGTCCAATACGGTGTTCCACGGTGTGGTACCTGGCAAGTCAGCATATCCTGTTGGTAAGATAGCTCTGGAAGTGGCCTTTGGAGATGATCATGATTCCAGGTCGGAAACATTGACGTTTGAAGTGGTGAAAATCCAAAGACCATATCACGCCCTGTTTGGGCGACCGGCCTACGCCAAGTTTATGGCACGGCCCTGTTATGTGTATTTGCAGCTCAAGATGCCGGGTCACAAGGGGACAATAACGGTTCACGGAAGCCGTAAAATCGCTTTGGAGTGCGAGGAAGGAGATGCGGCCTACGCAGAGTCGGTTTGTGCCACCGAGGAGCTGAAGTATTATAAGGACAATGTTGATCCGGCGGACATGACTCCATTAAAGAAGCCAACTACGCAGCATGATCCGGCCCTGAAGTTCAAATCGGCAGCAGAAACTAAGCTTGTTGACTTCGTACCAGGCGATTCGTCCAAGCAGTTCAGCATCAGTGCCAACTTGGATCCGAAATAGGGAAGCGCACTCATCGAGTTCATCCGTGAGAATCGGGACATTTTTGCATGGAAGCCCTCTAACATGCCAGGTGTACCGAGGCAACTCGCTGAGCACACCCTTAATGTGGATCCTAAATACAAACTGGTGAAACAGTTCCTCCGCCGGTTTAACGAAGAAAGACGCAAGGCGATTGGAGAAGAGGTAGCCAGGCTCTTAGCAGTTGGCTTTATTGTTGAAGTTTTTCACCCTGAGTGGCTTGCCAATCCGGTGCTGGTCCTTAAGAAAAACGGCACCTGGCGCATGTGTGTGGATTACACAGATCTTAATAAGGCTTGTCCAGCAGATCCTTTTGCCCTCCCCCGTATTGATCAAATTATTGATGCTATGGCGGGTTGTGAGCGTTTAAGTTTTTTGGATGCATATTCTGGCTATCATCAGATCAAAATGGCAGTTAAGGACCAGGAGAAGACGGCATTCATAACTCCCTTTGGAGCCTTCTGTTATGTGTCTATGCCCTTTGGGCTCAAGAGTGCCCAGGCAACTTATCAACGGTGTGTACAAAATTGTCTTCACAAGCAGATTGGCCGTAATGTACATGCTTACGTGGATGATATCGTGGTTAAGTCCAGGGAGAAGGAGACTCTGGTTGACGACTTGAAGGAAACCTTTGATAACTTGAGGACGTACAAGATGATGCTTAATCCGGCCAAGTGTGTCTTTGGTGTACCGGCAGGCAAGTTATTGGGTTTTCTGGTGTCCAACAGGGGAATTGAGGCTAATCCGGAGAAGATCACAGCCATCACCTCCCTGGCTAAACCGAAGTGTATCAATGATGTTCAACGCCTGGCAGGCCGGATTGCCGTGTTAAGCCGGTTTATCAGCCGCCATGGTGAGAAGGCAATCCCTTTGTATCAGATGTTGAAGAAGACGGATCAATTCGTCTGGAGTTCTGCTGCTGATAAAGCATTTGAGCACTTAAAGCGGCAATTGGCCAATCCGCCTGTGCTCGCTGCTCCCATTGACAAAGAGCCGTTGCTGCTATATGTGGCTGCTAATGCTCGTGCGGTCAGTGTGGCTATTGTGGTGGAGCGAAAAGAGGCAGGTAAGGAGCATCCGGTTCAACGTCCGGTCTATTATATCAGCGAGGTACTCATTGAGTCCAAGCAAAGGTATCCGCATTGGCAGAAGCTGGTATACGGAGTTTTTATGGCAAGCCGGAAGCTTAAGCAATACTTCCAAGGGCACCCCATTACAGTGGTCAGTTCTGCTCCCTTGGGGGATATCATCCAGAACCGGGATGCGACTGGCCGGATTGCCAAGTGGGTAAAGAGCTCGGGCCGCATGGATTCAAGTATGTGCCTCGGACGGCGGTTAAGTCTCAAGCACTTGTCGATTTCATCAATGATTGGACGGAATTGCAAGCACCTGAAGAAAAGCCGGATCACACATGCTGGACCATCCATTTTGATGGATCCAGGCAATTGGAAGGCTCGGGGGCTGGAGTCGTATTAACTTCCCCACGAGGTGATAAGTTTTGTTATGTTCTCCGCTTAATGTTCCCTTGTTATGTTCTCCGGATGGCTAAGGAGATGAATCTAAGTCGAGTTAAGTGCTTCGGTGACTCGGACCTCGTGGCTCAACAAGTATCTGGCACTTGGGATTCCAAGGATCCACTCATGGCAGCATATCGTCGTGAGGTGGATATTGTTGCAGGTCACTTTAAAGGCTATCAGGTGGACCACGTGGATCGACGGAAGAATGAAGCGGCGGACGCTTTAAGCCGGCTGGGCTCTCAGCGCAAACCGGTCCCGCCTAATGTTTTTCTGGATGTGCTGCACAACCCGTCGGTCATGCTCCCTGGTGAAGCGGATTTGGCCATTCCTGATCCGGAGGCTCAATTGGTGGCAGCTCTTCATGTCATTCTGGATTGGACGCTTCCTTACCTGGCGTACATGAACCGGGGCGAGTTACCAGAGGATGAGACTCTGGCCTGACAGATAATCCGGCGGTCCAAGTCCATGACTATTGTCAATGGCGAGTTGCATCATTGCAGTGTATCAGGGGTGTTTCAACGCTGTGTGTCTCCTGAAGAAGGCTGTGAAATTTTGCGTGAGATCCACGAAGGAGATTGTGGTCACCACGCCGGTTCAAAATCTTTGGTGGATAAAGCGTTTTGCCATGGCTTCTATTGGTTAACTGCTCATGCTGATGCGGAGGATCTGGTTAGACGATGTGACGGTTGCCAAAAGTTTTCAAGACGTGCTCATGTGCCGGCTCAAGAATTGAGAATGATTCCAATTACTTGGCCGTTTGCGACTTGGGGGCTGGATATGGTTGGGCCTTTCAAAAGGTCCAAAGATAAGAAGACCCACCTCCTGGTGGTGGTTGACAAGTTTACAAAGTGGGTGGAGGCAGAACCTGTTAGCAAGTGTGATGCGGCCATGGCGGTTCAGTTCATCAAAAAAGTGATTTTCCGGTTTGGCTTTCCACACAGTATCATCACAGATAATGGTACCAATTTGTCCAAGGGTGCCATGAAGGAGTTCTGTGAACGGGAGCACATCTGGCTTGACGTTTCATCATAGGCACACCCACAGTCCAATGGTCAAGCAGAAAGGGCTAATCAAGAGATCATGAGAGGCATCAAGCCCCGGCTTATGGTTCCTTTGCAGAGAACACCAGGTTGTTGGGTAGAAGAGTTACCATCTGTGTTATGGAGCATCAATACTACACCCAACAGATCAACAGGATACACGCCGTTCTTCATGGTCTACGGAGCAGAGGCGGTTCTCCCAAGTGATATCCGTCATGACTCACCTCGTGTGGCGGCTTATGTTGAAGCGGACAACGAGATAGCACGGCAAGACGCTTTGGACCTGTTGGATGAAGAACGTGACATAGCAGCCGCCCGCTCGGCGATTTACCAACAGGATCTTCGTCGTTATCATAGTCGCCGAGTCAGAACCAGAACCTTTCAGGAAGGAGATTTGGTGCTTCGGCTCATCCAAGATCAGACTGATATGCATAAGCTATCCCCACCTTGGGAGGGACCTTTCGTGGTCAGCAAGAATCTGCACAACGGGTCATACTATCTGATCGATATTCGAGAGCACAAAGACTCACGTACATCAGAGGAGGAGACCAACAGGCTGTGGAACATAGCTCATCTTCGGCCTTACTATACCTGAGCCATTGGCTCTACTTATGTACATATTACGACGATGTATATATTATGATTAAATATAATAAACCGGAACCTCAGCTAAAGCGGGGTATCTGTTCTTTTACATCATGTGTGGTTACATGGAGTTGTTCTAAAGCGGCCTCTGGTTTACCCCTTGAGTTAGCTTTTCAAAGCAGCATGTTATATCACTTGGGGGCTTGGTCGTGTCCGAACCAATGCAACACCTCTTGATAGGCGAGAGCCACCAGATCACTTGGGGACTTGGTCACGTCTGAACCAGTCACGCCTCTTGATCGGCCTAAGGCCACAGAATCACTTGGGGGCTTGGTCGAACCCGAACCATTGCCACGCCTCTTGATCGGCATAAATGCCACGATTTCATTTGGGGACCTGGCTGACTTGAACCATAGCTACACCTATCGGGAGCTTGGTCGCGTCCGACCATGGTAACGCCATCTGATCGGCTCAAATAAAGCCTCTTTTTGCAAACGGTTTTAGCATTGCCTTTGCTTCACATTTTTCTTTGATAGATATTTCTTTCTTTTTGTTGCGTTTTTTAAACCGACAAAGTTTTAAGCCGGTTCAAACTGTCAATTGACGGAACACGGTCCATTTTTAATCCGGAGACTATTTGCCCGGTTTGATTTTTTATAAACATCCTATTACGGAGTAACACGGTGTTTTATTATAACCTGGCACGGTTTACATGATAAACCGGCATTATATATATACAGGAGCTGCTATCTCCTCCAACAGTGTGGGTTTATAAACCTCCGCTTCAAGATTGGCCAAGCCAACTTCATGCCCAACGATGGCAGGTATTATGTATCCCAAAGATTTGATCATATGCTTAAATTTCAGATATTTTGATTTCATATATGCAGACATCATACTCCGCCTGATGGTACAACCGCGGTGGCACTTTAAGATTTTTTGTATTGCAGAAAATACTTTGGAAAGTACATCAACCAAAGGAAGAACAAGTTGCAGTAATTATGCACGAAGGCATATCAAAGTCAAGAGTATCGGCTAGCCTATTACAAGGCAACATAGTGCCCAAAATAAGATCATTGTTTTTTCGCAAAGGAGAAGCAGTTTAAACCGGCTTCCGGTTCAAGCTTGGTCACCAGCCTGGCCTGATGGTTGTGGGTCATCCCGCGCCGCTTCAACTTCAGCTTCTCTACCCAGTGGCTGGAAATCAACAGTTGTCCAGTCGATTCCCATTAATGCTTGAAAGACAGCTAAGCAACGACGGTTCAATATCGGGAGCGTAAGTATGCTTATGGATTGGAGGGATAAGATTTTCCGCTTTAGGAATTGGTGCAGCTACTCGCTTATTTTGGTTGTCATATTGGGCTTGATAATGAGACAAGTCTGCTTCTTCAACCAATTGACAAGCTAGCGGACGCACCTCCCGGTTTATTGCTCGCAGATCCGCTTCACTAAATTCTGACCCGTCTTCCTTCAAGCTGGGATAGCCCTGAGCCGCTTCAACAGGATCAAAATCTGGCACCCAAGCTTTTGCCCGGATTAAGGCATTGATCGCACCAGTTCGAGCAGCAGATTTCTTTAGCTCTTCAACCCGGGCAGGAAGCATCGACGGTCTCTTCAGAGTGTCCTGAATCAAAGTGGGCGCCGGATTGTTGTGGGATGCAGTACAGATGATCCGCTGTGCACCAGTGTATAGTTGTTCGATCAATGTGTAGGCGGCTTTCAATTTCTTCCGCACATCTGACCCCAAGTGACCAATGCGTGTCCTTGAAATATTACAAAGGGTTAACAAACCGGCAGCTCTATAAAACGGCCGAATCAATCCAGAAATCAAGCCAGCTTACCAAAGATAGCAGCGGTCATGGCATGCACATGCCGCTTTATGCTGGTTAGTTCATCCACCACCGGTTTCAGTGCAGCCTCGGCATCTTCTGCTCGTTTGGTTAAAGTGGATTTTTCAGTGGCCCAATCCGCCTGCTTTTTCTTGAAGCCCTCCTTAAGCTATTCCATGGCGCTTAAAGCGCTGGTTAATTCCTCTTTTGCTTTGGAGGTTTCAGCTTGTTGGGATTTCAGATTTTCTTGGAGATCGGCGACTTGGTTTTCTTTTGTCTTCAGCTCAGCCTGCATACAGACAGATATATGATTCCGCAAGCAGTACAACAATTGAAGTAATAACCACATAACAAGTTATGCACTTGGCCCTTGGGGGCTAATTTATATTTGATCTTAATCTTTCAATAGATTCTAAAGTCCCAATGTCAATACAAGTATTCAACTTGGCACTTGGGGGCTAATGGCTATTTGCTCAAATAAATATGACAATTGATTAAAGTCCCGGTTTAACTACGCTAAGTTGAACTAGCCCTTGGGGGCTACATCAGCGAATTTCGAAGTATGGAGATTTATATTAGCAAGTCCCGGTTTGAATGAAGATTCTAAACCGGCCCTTGGGGGCTAGGAGAATTAACAAGATTGAAATGTCCAAGCAGGGAAAAGCACATGGAAGTTACCTCAAATTTCTCTTTCATCATATTCACCAGACCAGCTTCATAATCATGACTGGTATACAGCCGATTCAGATAGCCAGAATGAAGATCTTGGGCATTCAGAGCAGCATAGGTCGCCAAGTCAACATTCCACTTGCCATTTCCCATGGCAGCAAATTCTTCTTTGGCGGTATGCTTGGATAAAGCAACAGGATTGCTGGGCTCTGTACGGCCAATACCAGTAATTACAACTTCATCATCCTTAGCATCACCGGTTTGCACTGGCGCAGTCGGTTTGTCAGTAGGCTGGGATGGACTGGTGGATCTCCCAAACCGGATGGGGCTTGTGGGCTGGTTGACAGGGCCTGAGGCATCAATAGGCCTTTCTTCGACAATAAAATCATCATCCTGCTGTGGTGGATCATTGGGTATATCTTCATGAATAGCCGCTTCAAGATCTGGTGTTTTACCCGGTTCAGGGACGGTGTCCTCCTCGGCCGCTTTATCCAGGCGAGCCTTCTTGCTCGGCCTAGGCTTGGCCCTGAAAGGAATAACAAAGTCAAATACAACATATGTTACAAGGTGATGTACCAGAAATATTATGATAAGTATAGCTTACCCAAGCACCGTTTTGAGCAGTGGCAGCTGAGTAGCCGATGACTCGCCAGAGGATGAGTGGGAAGTAACCTGATAATCGGAGTCAGATGGATTAAGAGGTTGACGAAAACAGCCCGCTTTAGGACAAGCACTGACAAGCAAATTAGAGACCTCTGAACGGCGTTTCTGAACCGGACTATTCGGTAAACCGGCAGAGGTAACTACCTGGCCGCTGTGCCGGGTTGTGCGGCGAGCTTCGTGCTGTTGGGTCTTCATAAGAAATTTGGGATCCAAGTAAGCAAGAGGATGAGAAAATTTAACCTTCCGGTTTGCCTGACGGATTTTTAGTGAAGGCAAAGGGTCTGAATCGGAAGAGAGAGTAATTACCTCTGCAGCATCAGCATGGCTGGCTTCGGCATCATCCTGACAAATATCATCATCAATAAGGCGCATGAAAAATAAGCCAAATGAGTCAAGATCTACCTCAAGGTCCGGATTACCCACATCGTCATCAGGGGCCGGATCAGAAGATGCAGTGGTTTTCTTCTTATGAGCAGGCCGTTTCACGACTTTAGTCTTTGGCCGGGTTGGTCTTTCCGGTTTGTCTGTTTTTTCTGGCTTCTCCTGTGGAAGTTTCTTGCTCCAAAACAGATCATTACCCTGTTTAAACAGACATTGATATTAAACAATGACCAGATATATCAATAATAGGTTCAGTAAAAAGAAAAATCAAACTCTTACAGCTGGCGGTTTGTTGGTGGCACTGAAGGGAAGCAGGCCGGTTCAAGCACAGACGTGTTCCGGTTCATTCAGTATTTTATTCACAGCCTCTGTGATTTCTTCGTCGGTGAGCTGGATGTTAGCATGTCGCAGTGGGTCATCAACACTGCCAGTATACTCGCACATCAAACTGGAGCGCTGACTAAGGGGCAGTATGTTCCACGATATCCAACAGCGAGCGAGATCAACCCCTGTTAAACCATTGGCCATGAAGGCTCTGAGCTTGGATAGTTGAGGAGCGTATTTGCGGAAAGGGGTGTGTATTGCTAAGCCGCTCTGGACGAAAGACAGGCAAAGGATTTTCACCAGCAGGGGATGTGTCTTTGCAATAGAACCATGTTTGATTCCACTCTTTGGGATGGCTGTGCAGTTTGGCGTGAGGGTATGTGACCTCTTTCCTTTTCTGAATCACCACACCACCCAATTCCGTATTGGAACCGTCAGTAAACTCAATGCGGTGATTTAGATGGAAGCAGTCTCTGAACAACTCAACTGTGGGCTCCTCTTGAAAGAACACCTCACAGAGCACTTGGAAGTGACACATGTTTGTAACAGAGTTGGGGCCAGTGTCTTGTAGGCGGAGTTGAAAATCGGCCAAAACATCCCGGTAAAATTTAGAACCAGGCGGCTTAAAGCCCCAGGCTAAGTGATCTACGAAAACGACAACCTCTCCTTCTTGAGGTGTGGGAGGGCATTCTTTGCCGAGGACCCTCCAATGGATGGTGTTTTTGCTACCTAAGGCGCCGATCAGGACTAAATTGTTCAGTTGAGTCTCTGTGACGCGAGAAGGAACCCAGTTGCACTCATATACTTGCTTGGCCATGATGAAATCTACAAGATAGGTGATTCCGGTTCAAGAATGCATTGATTAAAGTACACTGGTCTGTACAATGTTAAACCGGAGACAACTCTATCTAAACCGGAGTTTTATGAAGCAACATCATCTGGCGGTTCAACAGGGGGACTAATGGTATATACCAGTTTGTTAATTTTTTCTACCCCAAGTTAAACCGCCGAATCTAAGCATTGAAACAGTTGAGATTGCGGATGGGTAAGTGTACAGAAACAGATTTCACAAGATTTCTCTACAGCGACGGATCTGAAGCAAGTTCAGAAAAGAAGGAAAATATTCAAGGTTCAAAAAAGAACAGTACCGAATCAATGGGTAGAGATACAGGTAGATCTATGGTCTTGAGGCATGTAAGTGAAGGCGGATGCTAAAAACTACCGCTACACAGAGCAAAGGTTCATAGGTTCATCTAAGATCTATCATATGAGTACGAAGCAGACGATGAACACTGAAGAACTTGGAAACCCTAGAACGGATCTACGAAGGAAAAGGTGAAGAACTCACCGGAGCCGAGGAAGAAACAGAAGGTCGCCGCGATGCTCTGGTACAATCAGGGTGATGCAGCGGCCAAGGTTGGAGCAGAGGTCGTCGACGGCGGCGAAGCTCCGAGGCTGGACGACGCGGGGAAGACGAAGCAGAAGGGCATGAAGGGGAAAAAG
This sequence comes from Triticum urartu, assembly GCF_056163025.1. Taxonomy (NCBI): domain Eukaryota; kingdom Viridiplantae; phylum Streptophyta; class Magnoliopsida; order Poales; family Poaceae; genus Triticum; species Triticum urartu. The sequence continues at coordinate 723,601,800 of NC_141874.1, read as the reverse complement.
AAATGACCCTTCGGTCCTATTTATAAGGCAAGGGACATGTGTCAGGCGCGAAAATCAAGGGACCATGGGTTTGGAAACGAAGCTGTCGCCTCAATTGTCGCAGACCTATTAAACAAAAAAGGTATCATGGATAAGTTTCTTTATAACAGGTGACGTCACGCCGGTTTACAACAACCAGAGAAGATGACATCACGGCGGTTCAACAAACTACAAGAAGATGTTGAAGATGAAGTTTTTTGCTAAAGGATTGACATGAACCTGTTCAAATCAATCTGGGGCCTAATGTTGGGGATATTACTACTGGGCGTAAACCGGCCTATCTGGGCTGGGTTAACTTCATCAGTAGTTAAGTATGTTAAAGCCCATGAAGGTATATGAGGGCTTAAGGCCCATGATCGGTTTAAGGCCCGTAGCCGTAAACCGGCGTCGGTATGTAAACTTGTATTGTAAGTTAGGAATAAGTAGAGACCAAACCGAACACGTATATGAGCCGGTGTTGGGACTCTGTAAACCGACGGGCATCACCCATGTATATAAGGGGACGACCTGGCGGCGGTTCAAGGACAACAGACAACAATTCGAGACTTAGGCGAAGCTTGTTTGCTCCCTAGTCATCGAAACCCCATCAATTCCATCACAACTAGACGTAGGCTTTTACCTTCATCGAAGGGGCCGAACTAGTATAAACTCTCTTGCGTCCCTGTGTCCGCTTTAACCCCTTCAAGCTAACCCGTTGCGATGGCTCCACGACTAAGTCCTTTCACGAGGACATCGGCCGTGACAAAACCACGACACCCACCCCTAGGCCCCATGAGAGGGTGGTGTTCCTCCCTCATTTCCTCCGCGGACTGGGCTTCCATCTCCACCCATTTGTCCGGGGGCTCATGTTCTACTATGGCATGGATTTCCACGATCTGGCCCCGAATTTTGTCCTCAAAATCTCGGCGTTTATCGTCGTGTGCGAGGCTTTCTTCCGCATCCGCCCCCATTTCGGCCTATGGCTCAAGACTTTCAATGTCAAGCCGAAGGTGGTGCGTGGCACCCAAGCGGAGTGCGGAGGCGCCATGGTGGGCAAGATGCCCAACATCCTATGGTTTGAGGGCTCCTTCGTGGAATCCCTAAAGGGGTGGCAATCGGGGTGGTTTTACATCATCGAGCCGCACGACCCTGAATGGGTCGCAGCCCTCGAGTTCTGATCCGGACCCCCTACGCCGCTCACCTCTTGGAAAGAGATGGGCCTGTCGTGGGGTAAAGAAGGAGAGCTGACCGGACTCCAAACATGCATCCAAACCCTGGTGGACAAGAAGCTCAAACTTGTCAACGTAGTCCAGGTTATGCTCATCCACCGGATCCTCCCATGTCAACAATGGGCTTTCAACCTGTGGGAGTTCGACCCGGCGCAGCACTGAACTCTAAGCAGGCTCTTCGACACAACGTACAAAGATGCCTGGAAGGTGCTTTTCAAGGGCGCCGAGGCCCCCGCATCCGCTACCGAGGATCGCGGATTCAGCACGCAGCGTCGCGCTCGTGCGATAAGCTGTTTTTACCTTTTACAGGGTATTAGTTTTTCATAGTTTGACTCCATGCGGGATCTTAAGCTCCCTTACCTTTGACAGGATTGGCAGGAGACGTCCGGACAGATCAACTGTCCAGCTCCTTTGCCCGAAGGCCCAGCGGACGCTCGCTTGGCGAAGCTGCTGGTTCTGGCACCCTATGTGGTGCTGGAGAAGAAGGCCAAGAAGAAGGCCACGGGGACTCGGAAGAGTGCCCGACGCCTGGGGGTGTCGGATTCATGCATCATCTGATGACTCCAAGATGCACTCCTGCCGTGAAGACAAGGAGGAGGAAGAAGAGACCTCTCCCCCTCCAGCGGGGGGAGAGAAGAAAAGGAAGGCCGCCCCAATTGGGGAGGCCGAAGGGTCCAAGAAGGGGAAAACCCTTCGTCTGGATGGCTCCACCAATGCCAACGACGGTGAAGAGGAGTGGTCGCACAGGGCCAAGCCCCTAGCGAGATCGTAAGTGTCCGGATACCAGAGTGATTCATAGTATTCTTCCATTGCACAACTTTTCCTTATGTCGAACATGTTTATGCAGTCCACCCAAAGACCGGCTCGACGTGTCGTCGAGCGGTTCCTTGGATTCGTTGGATGTGAATTCGCTTCCGACGGCTACCTCCCCCCATCCTACGGACGACGCCGAGGTGCTGTCCCAACAGGTTCCAAGCCAGGAGGAGGTGGTCCTGGAGGCGCCGCAAGGCGACCTCCCAGACTCCAGGCGCAAAGGGGATAAAACCCCCAAGGGCTTCGAGTCTGGCCTTGAGCCGGACACCGCGCCGGAACCTTCAATGGTTCCAGACTCCAGTAGGCGGCCTCCTTCCAAGAGGAGCGAGCCTACCGAGCTGGTGACCTCCGTCCAACCGGAGGCACCAGACAATTTGCTGGAGACGCTTAACGGCGCCTCCATCGACGAGGAGCACCACACTATTATGAGTGCGGTGATCCAGAAGGTTCAGTCCGCCAAGAGCGGACTGACTGAAGCCTATGCCAGCCTTCTAACAGGCTTTGAGGTAGGTAAAGAATATGTACAAATATTACCGCATAGACAGTAGCCCCTGATGCTCTGTTCGGCGTTCGGAAAGAAAAGCCGAATAGAGGATCTAATAACATTCGCAGGAGTCTAACATAATCAAGTCAATATGCGTATGCAGGCTTCGCTGCTGGCCTCCGCCGCACTGACTACGGAGGTGGATATGCTGAAGCAAAACCTCGCGCGGTCCGAGAACGAGCTCGGCCAAGCCAAGAGGCAACTCGAGGAGAAGGAAGGTAAGTAATACCTTGCGCAATTATATAGAGAAGATGTGGTTGCAAAAAATGACAGGATCAACATGCTATTATAGGGGCCATGACCGAGGTGGAAACCCTTAAGCAAGCGCTTTCCGAGGCCGAAAACAGGGTGGCCGCAGAGCGCATGGAGAGAGAGAACCAGGAGGCGCGGGTGGAGGACGTGCAGAAAGAGCTCCGGGCTCTCGTGAAAAAACACGAGAGTTTGGAGCTTGACCCAAAGACGCGAGCGTCCGAGCTTGCGGCAGCCCTCAAAAGCGCAAAGTCTGCAAAGGCCGAAGCCCAGAAAGCCCTCAAAGAAATTGACGCGATGAAGAAGATAGCGGCAGGTAAGGCATTCATTATGCAAAGCAAGCACGTGAAAGTGAATTACTTATTACTTACCCGAGTTCGGAGCTCTCCAGGAGCGCTCATAGATTTGCCCCGCAGTGTGTTGGATGCCGCCACCTACTACCGAGCCAAAGAGGGGAGCTCGACGGAGAAGGTGTTCTGGTCTCAGTATGCTGAGGCCGGACACCTGGTGCCTTTGAGCGACCAGCTGAAGCAAATGGTCGAGCTCCACAAGGTTGCCAAACAGGCCATAAAGGGCCTCATAGTTTGGCTGTGGCATGGAGAGGCTTTGCCTGGGAGCTACTTCGGGCTGGTGAGGCGGCTGGTGGATGCCTGTCCACGGCTTGAATTAATCAAGCGCTCCGTCTGCATCGAAGGTGCCCGTAGGGCACTTGCCCGTGCTAAAGTGCACTGGGGCAAGATGGATGGGGAGAAGCTGGTGAAGGACGGGCCGCCGCCGGGCAAGGAGCATCGCATCCAGGAAGCGTATTATGAGGGCGTACTGAAGGGTGCCCGCCTTATAGCGGATGAATGCCCCAAAGATGTAATTTTTGAGTAAACTCGCATTTGTGATCCTGTACGCTGAAAACTTGTTCATATGCACTAAGCAAAGCTTTTGAATTTAAAATATTACCTTCTGTGCGGCCGTTTATCAAATTTGAGAGATGGCGAGTCGTCGGCTTCTGCCCCCATGGCACGAGTGCTGGGGTGTTCGGGATAAACATGAGTGCTCTTTTTCCCATTCTTGGGTCCTTCGAGGGAGGCGCTCAACACAACGAACAAGGCAATCGTACTATAATGCTTGAACACTCTTACTTAGCCATAGAATTCTATAATTTTAAATTTCGGCGAAGCCCCTAGTGTTCAGAAGGCCGAGTTCGGGGCACTATCCACGCCTAGGCCAGACAAAGCCGACTCCTCGCTCTAAGCGGCATAAGTCTTTAGAGACTCGAAACCTCTCGAACAGCGACCAGCTCTCGCCTCATCATGACGGTCAATTTTAGCTTTCTCTACTGAGGTGCTTAGCCCAGCTCAACTGGGGCATAATCGCAGTAGTTCTCCTAGTGCTACCTTAGCCGATATAACGGAACGTAAGGTACCAAAACATAGGAGCCGGGCAAACCCATTTGACCCAAGACATGATTCGGAGCCGATGCATATAATGCTATAAGTTCGGGGTGCCGCACTTGTGAAAGTGTTCGGACTTCTCACTTCGTATTGTGGGGTACTTGAGCCCCTGGCGTATTGGCCGTACCAAAGTGTACGGGTGCAACATGTCATTAATGAACATATATTCGGAAAAAAGGGTAATGCAATAATAGACGGAAGCTATGCATTGTTTATTTAAAAAAGCTGCGATCAAAGCAGAACGATACAAATAGTGCGATAAGCAAAATATGGGACTATCAAATATGTCCTTTCCAGGGGCGAGCTGCGGAATGTTATGCGAAACAGGTATACTGCTTGTTATAGAGACCACCTTAGAGTTCCTTAGTGCGGCGTAGCTTTCTGCTTCCCTGGTTGTATCGTTTGTGCGGCAATTGTACTGCCGGACAAGCCTTCCGAAGAATGGAGTCCTGAAAATAAGTGAAAATTAAGAAATCGGCAGCCCCCAGTGCGGTTTAAGCCGCGTTTCGGGCGTGCGGTGATGGTGCCCCTCCCCCTGTGCCCATGGTATTTCCGGAGCGTAGTTATGTACGCGCATCACTGTTTTCGCAAGTTCGCGAGGGCTGGGGTTGGGGCCGCATTGCTACGCTTGCTCTGAACGTGCCGGGCGGTCTTGGTGTAGGTTACTCCGGGCACGCTTGACGGTGTCTGGACGTTTAATGGCCGGACTAGAGAATTGCCTTGAGAGGTTGCTTTGTACTTCCGCTGCGATAGCCGCCGTATGCTCCTCCGTTTGGAGAGAGCGTTCGATGTTTCCATTGACCGTGATGACGCCTCGAGGGCCTGGCATCTTGAGCTTGAGGTATGCGTAGTGTGGCACCGCATTGAATTTGGCAAATGCGGTTCGCCCGAGCAGTGCGTGATAGCCGTTGCGGAACGGGACTATGTCGAAGATTAACTCCTCGCTTCGGAAATTATCCGGAGATCCAAAGACCACTTCAAGTGTAACTGAGCCTATACAGTTGGCTTCTACACCTGGTATGACGCCTTTAAAGGTCGTTCTGGTGGGTTTAATCCTCGAGGGATCGATGCCCATTTTCCGCACTGTATCCTGATAAAGCAGGTTCAGGCTGCTGCCGCCGTCCATAAGGACTCTAGTGAGGTAAAATCCGTCAATAATTGGGTCTAGAACCAATGCGGTGAATCCGCCATGACGGATGCTAGTGGGGTGGTCCCTTCGATCAAGAGTGATCGGGCAGGAAGACCATGGGTTGAACTTTAGGGCGACTGGCTCCATCGTGTATACGTCCCTTAGCACACGCTTCCGCTCCCTCTTGGGGACGTGGGTTGCATATATCATGTTCACCGTCCGCACTTGTGGGGGAAAACCTTTCTGTCCACTATTGTTCGGCGGCCGGGGCTCCTCCTCGTCATCGCCATGCAGCCCCTTGTCTCTGCTTTCGGCATTTAACTTGCCTGCCTGCTTGAACACCCAACAATCCCTGTTGATGTGATTGGCTGGTTTTTCGGGGGTGCCATGTATCTGGCATGAGCGGTCGAGTATTCGGTCCAAACTGGACGGGCCCAGAGTATTTATTTTGAATGGCTTTTTCCGCTGACCGGGTTTAGAGCCTCTGAATCCGGCATTAACTGTCGTATCCTCAGCATTGTCGCCGTTAATGTGGCGCTTTTGCTTGTTGCGATGCGACCTGCCACTGCTGTCCTTGGTATCCGAATTACCAGGGCTCTTGGTCATGTTATTGCTGCTAGCTAGCCAGCTGTCTTCTCCCGCGCAAAAGCGGGTCATAAGTGTCATGAGGGCTGCCATAGATTTCGGCTTTTCTTGTCCTAGGTGCCGTGCAATCCACTCGTCGCGGATGTTATGCTTGAAGGCTGCTAGGGCCTCTGCGTCCGGACAATCGACGATTTGATTTTTCTTGGTTAGGAATCGTGTCCAGAATTGTCTGGCCGATTCCTCTGGCTGCTGAATTATGTGTCTTAGGTCATCGGCGTCTGGTGGTTGCACATAAGTGCCCTGGAAATTGTCGAGGAATGCGGCTTCCAGGTCCTCCCAACAACCAATTGATTCTGCTGGCAAGCTGTTAAGCCAATGCCGAGCTGGTCCTTTAAACTTGAGTGGGAGGTATTTGATGGCGTGTAAGTCATCACCGCGGGCCATGTGGATATGAAGGAGATAGTCCTTGATCCTTACCGTAGGATCTGTTGTGCCATCATATGATTCGATGTTCACGGGTTTGAAACCCTCGGGGATTTAATGATCCATTACTTCATCTGTGAAGCATAGTGGGTGTGCGGCGCCTCTGTACTGGGCTATATCACGACGCAGCTCAAATGAGCTTTGTCTACTGTGTTCGGCCCGGCCGGATTTACTATATTCGCCGTGACGAGTACCGTCTCGTGCCGTGGGGCGCCCACGTGATCCGTAGATCGATCTTGTTTGCCTTGCCTTGTCCTCCAATATGTCTCGCAGGTCTGGCGCATTTTCCCATGCCTTGGTATTTTTTGAGCGGCACTGGGGTGCGGCATGAGTGGAGGGCCGAGAGGCCTCTCTATCGCGGCCACGGGGTGGCCGGTCGGCCGCATCATGCGCTGGTGATTTAGGTGCTTCCTCCTCTAATTGGGGTAGCAACCTACGCTTTGGGTAGCTCTTGGAGGGGCGTTCGAGTTCATACTCTTCGGCCGCAAGGACTTCAGTCCATCTATTGGCTAGCAAATCTTGATCAGCTCTAAGCTGTTGCTGTTTTTTCTTGAGGCTGCTCGCCGTGGCCATAAGCCTGCGTTTGAAGCGCTCTTGTTCGACGGGATCCTCCGGCACGACAAATTCGTTATCGTCGAGGCTTGCCTCGTCTTCGGAGGGAGGCATATAATTATCGTCCTCGACCTCTCTGTCTGCCGCTCTCTCATGAGGGCTGGCTTCTCTATCCTCCTGTGCTGAATCTTGCTGGAGGTGGTTGTCTTTGGCACTGTCCAGGGTGTTATTATCCCCCATGCCGGAATCACCATTTTTGTTTTGGCAGGATTTAGAGCAGCGCCGCTGACGCCGGCGCTTAGGCTGCTTCTTGGAGGGGTCATCATCCGCTGTTCCATCGCCATTTCCTTCTTTTGGGGTTTCCACCATGTATATATCATACGACGAGGTGGCTTTCCAGTGCCCTATAGGCGCTGGTTCTTGATCGTCTCCTGCATCAGCGTCCATACCGTCGATGTCTTCGGAGTCGAAGTCGAGCATGTCGGTTAAATCATCGACAGTGGCTACGAAGTGGGTGGTGGGTGGGCTTTGAATTTCTTCATCATCCGCATCCCAACCTTGCCGACCATAGTCCGGCCAGGGCTCTTCTGACAAAGAGAGAGACTTTAGTGATTTCAGAATATCGCCGAAGGGCGAGTGCTGAAAGATGTCCGCGGCGGTGAACTCCATGATCGGCGCCCAATCGGGTTCGATCGGTCGGGGCGCAGAGGGCACGGAGTCCGGAGAGGAGTCCATCTCCTTGGAGTCACGGGCTTCGCAGAGAATAGGGCTGGTGTTCGGCTCGATCGCCGTAGAGATTGCAGCCCCCGAGGCGGTGTCTAACCACCCATCCTCGGTTGGTGTGATCGGCTCCGAGCTAGGGGTCGGAGCGGACAAAGGTGTGGCCTCCAGGGCACTGTTCGGTGGCAGAGCTAAATCATGCCCATCATGACAGTGCGGCGCGCTCGGCTGTGGCTCGAATCCATCGAAGATCAAGTCTCCGTGGATGTTGGCCGTGTAGTTCAAACTTCCAAATCTAACCTGATGGCCAGGGGCGTAGCTTTCTATCTGCTCCAGATGACCAAGCGAATTGTCCCGCAGTGCAAAGCCGTCGAATACGAAGATCTGTCCAGGGAGAAAAGTCTCACCCTGGAACGCATCACTGTTGATGACCGGAGAAGCGACGACACAGAGGAACTCCCAATGAAAGCACCAATGTTGGTGTCAAAACCGGCGGATCTCGGGTAGGGGGTCCCGAACTGTGCCTCTAGGTCGGATGGTAACAGGAGGCAGGGGACACGATGTTTTACCCAGGTTTGGGCTCTCTTGATGGAGGTAAAACCCTACGTCCTACTTGATTAATATTGATGATAAGGGTAGTACAAGAGTAGATCTACCACGAGATCAGAGAGGCTAAACCCTAAAATCTAGCCTATGGTATGATTGTTGTTCGTCCTACGGACTAAAACTCTCCGGTTTATATAGACACCGGAGAGGGCTAGGGTTACACAGAGTCGGTTACAATGGTAGGAGATCTACATATCCGTATCGCCAAGCTTGCCTTCCACGCGAAGGAAAAAGTCCCTTCCGGACACGGGACAAAGTCTTCAATCTTGTATCTTCATAGTCCAGGAGTCTGGCCAAAGGTATAGTCCAGCCATCCAGACACCCCCTAATCCAGGACTCCCTCACCCCTATACAGGGAATTTGACCTAAATTCATAATGAATTTCTCTGAAATTCATAGAAATTGATTATGAATTTAGGTTGAATTTTCTCTATAGGTGCATCTATGTTCATTTTTTTAGTAAAGTTAATCACAAACTTGTGATTCACACAAAGTTTAAAAAATTCAAATATAAACTATTCAAATTTTAAAACTAATGGCACTAACAGAAAGTTTATAATTTTTGTGACCTAAAAGAAAAAAGAAATCACTAAAAAACTATAAGTATTTAGTTCTAAGTAGAAATGAAAAAAATAAATAGCAAAAAAATAAAAAATTCCTATAATATTTGTTATGACTAACTAAAATTACCAAATTGAGTATAATGATAAAACACAGTAATATTAAATAGCAGGAAAAAGAATGACTCAAAAATCAATTTTTATAGTAAAGTTATTCATAAACTAGTGATTCACACAAATTTTAAAAAATTCAAATTTAAACTATTCAAATTTTAAAACTAATGGCACTAACAGAAAGTCTATAATTTTTGTGACCTAAAAGAAAAAGAAATCACTAAAAAACTATAAGTATTTAGTTCTAAGTAGAAATGAAAAAATAAATAGCAAAAAAGAAAAAAAAATGCCACCTACTGGGCCAGCACGGCCTGAATACGACTAGAAACCCAACCATGGGCCAGGATTCAGGTCCGCAGCAGGCCCAGTAGGCCCACGGGAATTGCAGTGTCCCATTAGGCCCATAAGCCTGCAGTTCAGAGGAGTTCGAAAGGGAACACAGAGCAGGGCTTATAAACAGGTGCGGGAGCTCTTCAACTAGCGAGGTGGGACTAAAAATCCCACTGCACCGCATCGCGGCGCAGGCCATTGGTCCCAGTTAGATGCATGAACCAGGACCATAGGGGGGCATTCGTACCGGTTCGTGGCACAAACCGGTACGAATACCTACCTATGGTCCCGGTTCGTGCGACAAACCGGGACCAATGGCCTCTGCTTCCCGCCCTTTGGGCTGCCGAAATGAGACCTTTGGTCCCGGTTGGTAGCACGAACCGGGAGGCATTGGTACCGGTTCGTGCCACGAACCGAGACCAATGCTTCATGTATATATACCTACCACTTAGCGGTTTCAGTTTACATCGCCCATTTTCCCCCGACGCCGTCGAGCTCATCGCCGCCAGGCTGCCTCGCCGTCGCCGCCCACGCCGTTGCCCCTGCCCCGCCCCCGAGCCCACACCGACGCCGTCCGCCGCCCACGCCGTTGCCGTCCGCCGCCCCCGAGCGTGCCGTGCCGCACCCCCTGCGCCCCCGAGCCCGTCCGCCGCCCCCGAGCGCGCCCTGCCTTGCCGTCGTCGCCGAGCACGCCCCGCCATCGCCCTCGCCCTCGCCGACCCTGAGCCCGTCCTCGTCACCGTCGCCCCCGACGCCAGCCGCCCGCGTCTCCTCCCCGATCCCGCCGGGAGAGGTAGCTACCGCCCCATCCTCCCCCTTCCTTCCTTCCCCTTGCAAAATATTGATATGATGAATGAGGGGGGTCATGTGTATGTATGTATGTGTGTATGTATATGTAAATATTGATATGATGAAATTTTTGTTCATATATACTATAGATGTATGTATGATGAATTTTGATATTTTTTGTTCATATAGAATGTAGATGTGTTCTTCCTCTTTTTTTATCGCCGAGGGTCGGGAGGGGGTCTAGGGTCGCCGAGGGGTCGAGGGTCGTCGAACATCAGAGGAAGAAGAGGATAAAAAAATAAGAGGAAGAAGAAAAAAAAGAGGAGAAGAAAAAATAGAGGAGTTCTTCTCCTCTATTCTTTCTTCTCCTCTTTTTTTCTTCTTCTTCCTCTTTTTTTTTATCGGGAACGAGGGTCGTCGAGGGTCGCCGAGCGGTAGAGGAAACCCTAAATAGCAAGTATCATCGGTGTGAGATACATGTGGCGTCGGTGTCGGACACTACATCCACGTCCCACAAGTGACGCGAGCGTCGACGCCCACGTCACTCGTGGGACGTAGATGTAGTGTTCAACGCCGATGCCACACGTATATATGTTCTCTCTCTGTGTGTGTGTGTGTGTGTATATATATATATATGTGTTCATGTATATATGCAAAAGATAGATTATCAGGGAGGGGGTATATCGACCCCCCTCGTGTTGAAGTTATCGGGAGGGGGTATATCGACCCCCCACGTGTCGAAGAAAACAAGAAGAAAAAAAGAGGAGAAGAAGAAAGGAATAGAGGAGAAGAAGAAAAAATAGAATATCGATAACTTCAACATGTGGGGGGTCGATATACCCCCTCCCGATAACTTCAACACGTGGGGGGTCGATATACCCCCTCCCCGATAATATTATTTTCCCATGTACGTATGTCGTCGTTGTCGATATACCCCAAACCCTTGAAGCGTTGTCGAGGCCACCCCAAACCCTAGAGAAGCAGCATCGAGGCCACTAATTAATATTAGTTCTACGTTTGCCACTAATATATCCATCTGCCATGTTTGAATAATAATTGCCATGTTGTAAATATTTGTAGAAACTATGGACACCGCCCGAGACGAAGTACAAGAAGAGTTGTTGGGGGACATAATCGCACGAGGAAGTGATGTCGTCTGCTCGTTGTTTCTCAACGACACCGATGGTCTGGAAGCAGCTGGCTATGATTATGATGGCTCCGGTGACCCAATGCCAGTGCAAGAAGGAGACCGTGAGGATGGCTCCGGTGACCCAATGCCGGTGCAAGAAGGATATCGTGATGACGGCTCCGGTGACCGAACCGAGTCCGGCCAGGTATATATATTAGTTAAGCCTGTGCTGACAAGCTAATTGATGCATTCATTGTTTTGGTATGTACACATATTAATTAAGTCTTCGTTCTTTTTTCTAGCCCTCCGGATCGAGCACAACTTCGGTAAAGAGACGAGGCCCGAAGAAAAAGTTGAGCTTGGATGAAAGGTTTGAGATCATAGCAATCACGCCCGACGGCCAACCGATTGAACCCATCCGGACAAAGAACGCATTTGTTGCTCAGTGCGGGGTTCTGGTTAGGGAAAAGATCCCGATCAGCATCCAGCAATGGTTAAAGCCGGCTACAAAAGACCCTGAGGTGTCTTATGTCAATGATATGTAGAAAAATGATCTTTGGACTGAGCTGAAGTCAAATTTCACCCTACCGCTAGAGGATGATCCGGAGAAGCCAGTTAAAGAGCAATTAATCAAGTCTTTTGCTCTTAAGAGGATGGCAGACCTATTCAAGAGGTGGAAGAAAGAGCTGAATAAGTTTGTCGATAAAAAAGAGACACTAGAATTCAAGGGCAGATATGAGAAGATCAGAGATCACTGGCACACATTTGTGACCCACAAGACATCGGAAAAGAGTAAGAAGATGTCGGCTACAAACAAGCAAAATGCTGCGAAGAAGAAGCATCACCATCGCATGGGGTTAGGTGGCTACCTCGTAGCCCGGACTAAGTGGGCCAAGGCTGAGAATGATCTAGTTGATAAAGGGATCGAACCAGAGATAATTAACTAGCCAGACCATTGCCGGACTTGGTTCTTCGGGGCTGGCGGAAACTTGGACCCTGTATCAGGGAAGTGCATTTGGACGGACGAGCAAATGGAAATACCAGTCAAGAGGCTTAAGCACTATATCGAAGCAGCGCAGCAAGGGACGTTCGTTGCAGACAGAGAGAACGACGAGCTCACAATGGCCCTCAGGAATCCTGAGCACCCTGGACGGACACGAGGCATGCCAGGCTCCATTCCGTGGAAGGCTGGGTTTCCGGACGCAGGCGGTTACAAATGCCACGAGAGGAGGAAGAAAGTGGAGCAGACCCAACTGCAGGCGCTGCACGCTAGGGTACAAGCGATAGATGAACGAGAAGCAAATCGCAGCAAACGAACTGCCGAAGCTTCCCCCGAAGCTACCCTGCCATCTCAGCGGAGAAGCAACGTGGCTTCCACTGAGCTGCTTCAGCCGGAGCATGTGTTGACGGCTCCTGCCAGCTATCCCGTGGATGCTATCACGGAGTCTCAAAATTGCCACCTTATGATGCAATGGATTAATATGAAGGTCAAGGCGGCTGTTGGCTCTGTTTTTCCTACTGAACCCGGCGCAATTTTTCACTGCCGGCCGATTCCAGAAGGATATGCTAGGGTGATGGTGGATGAAATAACGGAGGGATTTGAGGGCCTCCAGCTTGACCACCCTACCGGTGAAGGGGAGACTCGGCTGGGTTCTGCTCTGAAGACTCCATGCCTATGGCGGAAGGAGCTCATCAACCTTCCGAACTGGATGCCTCCTCCTCCTCCTCCTCCGGCGAGTCAGGGCACTCCGCCTCCTCCACCGCCTCCTCCTCCAGCGAGTGACGATCAGGGCACTCGGCCGGCTCCTTCTCCAGCGGGTGGCGGCACTCCGCCTCCTTCTCCGCCTGCGCCGGCGCGCCCGAGCAGCCAGCCTCCTCCTTCTCCGCCTATGCCAGCGCGCCCAAGTAGCCAGCCTCCTCCTTCTCCGCCTCGTCAGCAAGGGCAGAAGAGACCCACCGCCGCTCCGGCTTCTCCGGCGTGTCGTAGTCCTTCTCCTCCGCCTCGTAAGCAAGTAAAGAAGACAGCCGCTCCGTCTGCTCTGTCGGCGTCTAGCAGTACAGCCAGAGGCGGGAGGACATACAGATTCGGTCCTTCTCTGAAGACTCCAGAGAAGTTACCATACGAGAGGACCCCGATGGAGAACGCCGAGATCGCGCGAGAAGAAGTGAGGAACTTCTTTGAAGGGGTGAATGCAAAGAAACATCCACCTTCGGAGGAGAAGGTAGATCCGGTGAAAGCGAAGCGCACTCTGGCTGCCCTGACAAGACCACCCAAGTCTCCGCCGAAAGGAAACTATGAGAGCATTATTGGAAAGGCATTTGCCGAAGAGGAGCGATCGGGAAGTACTGTTAGTGATCAAAGGATGAAAGAACGACGAGCTGGGAAACAAATTGCCTAGCTCGGCGAACAAGCGAAGCAATCGTGCCCCCCGCTCAAGGTGCCTAGCGACATCATCGCTAATGATACAAGGATGGTGCCCGGTTATAGCAATCTTGGAGAGTACCTGCCCGACGATGTACATTATGATTTCTTGGAGGTGCAGATACAAAGATATGAGTACGGGAAGCCTCTCGTCAAAGATGAAAGATCTCTATCAACGATGATGCGAAGATTGCATCATTGGTACTTGAAAATCTGCAGAGAGTCTGGGGGGAGGAATACTTTGTATGTGAGAGTTAAAAAGGAGCATGACCTCGTTGGAATTGAACTGTTGCATGTTCCATTTGAGGAGTTCTTTTAGTTTTTCAATCAATTGGCCCTCGATAAAGCAACGGTCACCTGCTATTGTCTGTAAGTAGTACTACTTCTGTCATTAAGTCTCTCTATATAGCTCAGCTCTTTCATTGCATGTATTTATAATTATCCTCACTATATTATGAAGATTGAAGATCGTCGAATTGAAGAAAAGACAAGTCGGTGATATTGGGTTCATTAACACAAATCTCATAGATGCAACTGAGGTTAAATTTCATGCTGCAGATACCAAGGCCAACATGCTACGATCGTTGGTAATAAATGAAAACAAAGATATAATACTCTTTCCTTACAACTTCAAGAGAGTGTTACTGTCTTGTGCATATTCGGTTTCCCTTATATATTAGTCAAGGTTATAGCAATGTAATTGATGAGTTATGCATGTGTGCGCAGGTTCCACTATATTCTCCTAGAGATTAAGCTTGAGCAGGGAGTAGTAACTGTCTTGGACTCTAAACGAAAAGATCCCCAGGAGTATGCGGACATGACTCAAATGCTCGAGAAGTAAGTTAAATCGATCATTATCCACCATATCAGCAACTTTTTTCATTTCTGATATCAAGTAATTGTTTTCTTTGTCTGGCAGGGTTTGGAGAAAATTCACCAAAAAAGCTCCGGGACTGCCGAAGAAGCTGGAATTTAGACACCCGAAAGTAAGTACTATAGTAGCATGTTCCGCGCATCTCCTAGTGATTCAAGCGCTAGTTTCATCAATACCATTTGACATTCTTGCTTATCAGTTTGATTGACCTCTATTTCTTGTAAAGTGGTTGTGGCAGGAACAAGGGAATGATTTCTGTGGATACTACGTTTGCGAGTCCATCCGCCACACGACCTGTGAGCGGGGCTACTCTGACGAACAATATGAAGTGCGTAAATAACAATATTCACAATTTTATTTTATTACCATCATTTGTGTTGAGTTTCATTTATTCATATATGTATATGTATTGACCCCCTTCTTCAAATTAGATGTTTCGGATGCGGGATGAACTCCTAGCACCAGCTCGCATGCGAGCAATTCAAGAGGAATTGGCGGCATTCTTTCCTGACCACGTGATCGCTGAAGACGGAGAATACTATGTGGACCATGCGTCCGTCTGTTAGGAGATTATATTTGTAAGAGATAATTATTGTATATATGTAGCCGTTAGTGTCGGATAGATATACGAGAACTTGTTGTTTGACCAATCTCTCGGAGAAGTAGAGGTGGTCGATATCACTTCTCTCTGTATGCATATATGTTCACGATGATCTTCTGTTTCCTTCGTTTGCTTACTAGCTAGCTAGCGTGTCTAGTCCTCTCTATATGTATGTATAGTACGTAGCGTCGACCAAGCACGGACATAAGAGAGGACACTTATCTCTATTAATTAGCTAGCTAACACAATACATGAAACACCTAAATTAACCCCCCCCCAAACCCCCCCTTTCAAAAAAAACAAAAACCCCAGCCATAGAAATGCTGATGCGTGGATGCCTATTGGTCTTAGTTGGTGCCACCAACCGGGACCAAAGGCCCTCCTGCCTGGGCTCCGCGCACAGGCCACGTGGAGGCCCATCTGTCCTGGTTCTGGACTGAACCGGGACTAAAGGGACAGGGCATTAGTAACGACCCTTTAGTCCCGGTTCAGGAACCGGGACAAAAGGCCCTTACGAACCAGGACAATAGGCCCGTTTTCTACTAGTGTTTGCGGCATCTGTGGCCACATCATCAGGGGCATAACGAGATAACTTGCTAAACTCATCCGCGTACTGAGCCACAGTACGGCTACCCTGGCGTAAGTTGCGAAACTCACGCTTCTTCATACTCACAGCTCTAGTTGAGACATGGGCTGTACGGAAAGCTTGCTGAAACTGATCCCATGTAACAGTGGCTATAGGGTAATGCTTGAACACTCTTACTTAGCCATATAATTCTATAATTTTAAATTTCGGCGAAGCCCCTAGTGTTCAGAAGGCCGAGTTCGGGGCACTATCCACGCCTAGGCCAGACAAAGCCGACTCCTCGCTCTAAGCGGCATAAGTCTTTAGAGACTCGAAACCTCTCGAACAGCGACCAGCTCTCGCCTCATCATGACGGTCAATTTTAGCTTTCTCTACCGAGGTGCTTAGCCCAGCTCAACTGGGGCATAATCGCAGTAGTTCTCCTAGTGCTACCTTAGCCGATCTAACGGAACGTAAGGTACCAAAACATAGGAGCCGGGCAAACCCATTTGACCCAAGACATGATTCGGAGCCGATGCATATAATGCTATAAGTTCGGGGTGCCGCACTTGTGAAAGTGTTCGGACTTCTCACGCCGTATTGTGGGGTACTTGAGCCCCTGGCGTATTGGCCGTACCAAAGTGTACGGGTGCAACATGTCATTAATGAACATATATTCGGAAAAAAGGGTAATGCAATAATAGACGGAAGCTATGCATTGTTTATTTAAAAAAGCTGCGATCAAAGCAGAACGATACAAATAGTGCGATAAGCAAAATATGGGACTATCAAATATGTCCTTTCCAGGGGCGAGCTGCGGAATGTTATGCGAAACAGGTATACTGCTTGTTATAGAGACCACCTTAGAGTTCCTTAGTGCGGCGTAGCTTTCTGCTTCCCTGGTTGTATCGTTTGTGCGGCAATTGTACTGCCGGACAAGCCTTCCGAAGAATGGAGTCCTGAAAATAAGTGAAAATTAAGAAATCGGCAGCCCCCAGTGCGGTTTAAGCCGCGTTTCGGGCGTGCGGTGATGGTGCCCCTCCCCCTGTGCCCATGGTATTTCCGGAGCGTAGTTATGTACGCGCATCACTGTTTTCGCAAGTTCGCGAGGGCTGGGGTTGGGGCCGCATTGCTACGCTTGCTCTGAACGTGCCGGGCGGTCTTGGTGTAGGTTACTCCGGGCACGCTTGACGGTGTCTGGACGTTTAATGGCCGGACTAGAGAATTGCCTTGAGAGGCTGCTTTGTACTTCCGCTGCGATAGCCGCCGTATGCTCCTCCATTTGGAGAGAGCGTTCGGTGTTTCCATTGACCATGATGACGCCTCGAGGGCCTGGCATCTTGAGCTTGAGGTATGCGTAGTGTGGCACCGCATTGAATTTGGCAAATGCGGTTCGCCCGAGCAGTGCGTGATAGCCGTTGCGGAACGGGACTATGTCGAAGATTAACTCCTCGCTTCGGAAATTATCCGGAGATCCAAAGACCACTTCAAGTGTAACTGAGCCTATACAGTTGGCTTCTACACCTGGTATGACGCCTTTAAAGGTCGTTCTAGTGGGTTTAATCCTCGAGGGATCGATGCCCATTTTCCGCACTGTATCCTGATAAAGCAGGTTTAGGCTGCTGCCGCCGTCCATAAGGACTCTAGTGAGGTAAAATCCGTCAATAATTGGGTCTAGAACCAATGCGGTGAATCCGCCATGACAGATGCTAGTGGGGTGGTCCCTTCGATCAAAAGTGATCGGGCAGGAAGACCATGGGTTGAACTTTAGGGCGACTGGCTCCATCGTGTATACGTCCCTTAGCACACGCTTCCGCTCCCTCTTGGGGACGTGGGTTGCGTATATCATGTTCACCGTCCGCACTTGTGGGGGAAAACCTTTCTGTCCACTATTGTTCGGCGGCCGGGGCTCCTCCTCGTCATCGCCATGCAGCCCCTTGTCTCTGCTTTCGGCATTTAACTTGCCTGCCTGCTTGAACACCCAACAATCCCTGTTGGTGTGATTGGCTGGTTTTTCGGGGGTGCCATGTATCTGGCATGAGCGGTCGAGTATTCGGTCCAAACTGGACGGGCCCAGAGTATTTCTTTTGAATGGCTTTTTCCGCTGACCGGGTTTAGAGCCTCTGAATCCAGCATTAACTGTCGTATCCTCAGCATTGTCGCCGTTAATGTGGCGCTTTTGCTTGTTGCGATGCGACCTGCCACTGCTGTCCTTGGTATCCGAATTACCAGGGCTCTTGGTCATGTTATTGCTGCGAGCTAGCCAGCTGTCTTCTCCCGCGCAAAAGCGGGTCATAAGTGTCATGAGGGCTGCCATAGATTTCGGCTTTTCTTGTCCTAGGTGCCGTGCAATCCACTCGTCGCGGATGTTATGCTTGAAGGCTGCTAGGGCCTCTGCGTCCGGACAATCGACGATTTGATTTTTCTTGGTTAGGAATCGTGTCCAGAATTGTCTGGCCGATTCCTCTGGCTGCTGAATTATGTGTCTTAGGTCATCGGCGTCTGGTGGTCGCACATAAGTGCCCTGGAAATTGTCGAGGAATGCGGCTTCCAGGTCCTCCCAACAACCAATTGATTCTGCTGGCAAGCTGTTAAGCCAATGCCGAGCTGGTCCTTTAAGCTTGAGTGGGAGGTATTTGATGGCGTGTAAGTCATCACCGCGGGCCATGTGGATATGAAGGAGATAGTCCTTGATCCTTACCGCAGGATCTGTTGTGCCATCATATGATTCGATGTTCACGGGTTTGAAACCCTCGGGGATTTAATGATCCATTACTTCATCTGTGAAGCATAGTGGGTGTGCGGCGCCTCTGTACTGGGCTATATCACGACGCAGCTCAAATGAGCTTTGTCTACTGTGTTCGGCCCGGCCGGATTTACTATATTCGCCGTGACGAGTACCGTCTCGTGCCGTGGGGCGCCCACGTGATCCGTAGATCGATCTTGTTTGCCTTGCCTTGTCCTCCAATATGTCTCGCAGGTCTGGCGCATTTTCCCATGCCTTGGTATTTTTTGAGCGGCACTAGGGTGCGGCATGAGTGGAGGGCCGAGAGGCCTCTCTATCGCGGCCACGGGGTGGCCGGTCGGCCGCATCATGCGCTGGTGATTTAGGTGCTTCCTCCTCTAATTGGGGTAGCAACCTACGCTTTGGGTAGCTCTTGGAGGGGCGTTCGAGTTCATACTCTTCGGCCGCAAGGACTTCAGTCCATCTGTTGGCTAGCAAATCTTGATCAGCTCTAAGCTGTTGCTGTTTTTTCTTGAGGCTGCTCGCCGTGGCCATAAGCCTGCGTTTGAAGCGCTCTTGTTCGACGGGATCCTCCGGCACGACAAATTCGTTGTCGTCGAGGCTTGCCTCATCTTCGGAGGGAGGCATATAATTATCGTCCTCGACCTCTCTGTCTGCCGCTCTCTCATGAGGGCTGGCTTCTCTATCCTCCTGTGCTGAATCTTGCTGGAGGTGGTTGTCTTTGGCACTGTCCAGGGTGTTATTATCCCCCATGCCGGAATCACCATTTTTGTTTTGGTAGGATTTAGAGCAGCGCCGCTGACGCCGGCGCTTAGGCTGCTTCTTGGAGGGGTCATCATCCGCTGTTCCATCGCCATTTCCTTCTTTTGGGGTTTCCACCATGTATATATCATACGACGAGGTGGCTTTCCAGTGCCCTATAGGCGCTGGTTCTTGATCGTCTCCTGCATAAGCGTCCATACCGTCGATGTCTTCGGAGTCGAAGTCGAGCATGTCGGTTAAATCATCGACAGTGGCTACGAAGTGGGTGGTGGGTGGGCTTTGAATTTCTTCATCATCCGCATCCCAACCTTGCCGACCATAGTCCGGCCAGGGCTCTCCTGACAAAGAGAGAGACTTTAGTGAATTCAGAATATCGCCGAAGGGCGAGTGCTGAAAGATGTCCGCGGCGGTGAACTCCATGATCGGCGCCCAATCGGGTTCGATTGGTCGGGGCGCAGAGGGCACGGAGTCCGGAGAGGAGTCCAGCTCCTTGGAGTCACGGGCTTCGCAGAGAATAGGGCTGGTGTTCGGCTCGATCGCCGTAGAGATTGCAGCCCCCGAGGCGGTGTCTAACCACCCATCCTCGGTTGGTGTGATCGGCTCCGAGCTAGGGGTCGGAGCGGACAAAGGTGCGGCCTCCAGGGCACTGTTTGGTGGCAGAGCTAAATCATGCCCATCATGACAGTGCGGCGCGCTCGGCTGTGGCTCGAATCCGTCGAAGATCAAGTCTCCGCGGATGTCGGCCGTGTAGTTCAAACTTCCAAATCTAACCTGATGGCCAGGGGCGTAGCTTTCTATCTGCTCCAGATGACCAAGCGAATTGTCCCGCAGTGCAAAGCCGTCGAATACGAAGATCTGTCCAGGGAGAAAAGTCTCACCCTGGAACGCATCACTGTTGATGACCGGAGAAGCGACGACACAGAGGAACTCCCAATGAAAGCACCAATGTCGGTGTCAAAACCGGCGGATCTCGGGTAGGGGGTCCCGAACTGTGCCTCTAGGTCGGATGGTAACAGGAGGCAGGGGACACGATGTTTTACCCAGGTTTGGGCCCTCTTGATGGAGGTAAAACCCTACGTCCTGCTTGATTAATATTGATGATAAGGGTAGTACAAGAGTAGATCTACCACGAGATCAGAAAGGCTAAACCCTAAAATCTAGCCTATGGTATGATTGTTGTTCGTCCTACGGACTAAAACTCTCCGGTTTATATAGACACCGGAGAGGGCTAGGGTTACACAGAGTCGGTTACAATGGTAGGAGATCTACATATCCGTATCGCCAAGCTTGCCTTCCACGCGAAGGAAAAAGTCCCTTCCGGATACGGGACAAAGTCTTCAATCTTGTATCTTCATAGTCCAAGAGTCTGGCCAAAGGTATAGTCCGGCCATCCAGACACCCCCTAATCCAGGACTCCCTCACCCCTATACAGGGAATTTGACCTAAATTCATAATGAATTTCTCTGAAATTCATAGAAATTGATTATGAATTTAGGTTGAATTTTCTCTATAGGTGCATCTATGTTCATTTTTTTAGTAAAGTTAATCACAAACTTGTGATTCACACAAAGTTTAAAAAATTCAAATATAAACTATTCAAATTTTAAAACTAATGGCACTAACAGAAAGTTTATAATTTTTGTGACATAAAAGAAAAAAGAAATCACTAAAAAACTATAAGTATTTAGTTCTAAGTAGAAATGAAAAAAATAAATAGCAAAAAAATAAAAAATTCCTATAATATTTGTTATGACTAACTAAAATTACCAAATTGAGTATAATGATAAAACACAGTAATATTAAATAGCAGGAAAAAGAATGACTCAAAAATCAATTTTTATAGTAAAGTTATTCATAAACTAGTGATTCACACAAATTTTAAAAATTCAAATTTAAACTATTCAAATTTTAAAACTAATGGCACTAACAGAAAGTCTATAATTTTTGTGACCTAAAAGAAAAAGAAATCACTAAAAAACTATAAGTATTTAGTTCTAAGTAGAAATGAAAAAATAAATAGCAAAAAAGAAAAAAAATGCCACCTACTGGGCCAGCACGGCCTGAATACGACTAGAAACCCAACCATGGGCCAGGATTCAGGTCCGCAGCAGGCCCAGTAGGCCCACGGGAATTGCAGTGTCCCATTAGGCCCATAAGCCTGCAGTTCAGAGGAGTTCGAAAGGGAACACAGAGCAGGGCTTATAAACAGGTGCGGGAGCTCTTCAACTAGCGAGGTGGGACTAAAAATCCCACTGCACCGCACCGCGGCGCAGGCCATTGGTCCCAGTTAGATGCATGAACCAGGACCATAGGGGGGCATTCGTACCGGTTCGTGGCACAAACCGGGACCATAGGGGGGCATTCGTACCGGTTCGTGGCACAAACCGGTACGAATACCTACCTATGGTCCCGGTTCGTGCGACAAACCGGGACCAATGGCCTCTGCTTCCCGCCCTTTGGGCTGCCGAAATGAGACCTTTGGTCCTGGTTGGTAGCACGAACCGGGACCATAGGTGGCATTGGTACCGGTTCGTGCCACGAACCGAGACCAATGCTTCATGTATATATACCTACCACTTAGCGGTTTCAGTTTACATCGCCCATTTTCCCCCGACGCCGTCGACCTCATCGCCGCCAGGCTGCCTCGCCGTCGCCGCCCACGCCGTTGCCCCTGCCCCGCCCCCGAGCCCACACCGACGCCGTCCGCCGCCCACGCCGTTGCCGTCCGCCGCCCCCGAGCGTGCCGTGCCGCACCCCCTGCGCCCCCGAGCCCGTCCGCCGCCCCCGAGCGCGCCCTGCCTTGCCGTCGTCGCCGAGCAAGCCCCGCCATCGCCCTCGCCCTCGCCGACCCTGAGCCCGTCCTCGTCACCGTCGCCCCCGACGCTAGCCGCCCGCGTCTCCTCCCCGATCCCGCCGGGAGAGGTAGCTACCGCCCCATCCTCCCCCTTCCTTCCTTCCCCTTGCAAAATATTGCTATGATGAATGAGGGGGGTCATGTGTATGTATGTATGTGTGCATGTATATGTAAATATTGATATGATGAAATTTTTGTTCATATATACTATAGATGTATGTATGATGAATTTTGATATTTTTTGTTCATATAGAATGTAGATGTGTTCTTCCTCTTTTTTTATCGCCGAGGGTCGGGAGGGGGTCTAGGGTCGCCGAGGGGTCGAGGGTCGTCGAACATCAGAGGAAGAAGAGGATAAAAAAATAAGAGGAAGAAGAAAAAAAGAGGAGAAGAAAAAATAGAGGAGTTCTTCTCCTCTATTCTTTCTTCTCCTCTTTTTTTCTTCTTCTTCCTCTTTTTTTTTATCGGGAACGAGGGTCGTCGAGGGTCGCCGAGCGGTAGAGGAAACCCTAAATAGCAAGTATCATCGGTGTGAGATACATGTGGCGTCGGTGTCGGACACTACATCCACGTCCCACAAGTGACGCGAGCGTCGACGCCCACGTCACTCGTGGGACGTAGATGTAGTGTTCAACGCCGATGCCACACGTATATATGTTCTCTCTCTCTCTGTGTGTGTGTGTGTGTATATATATATGTTCATGTATATATGCAAAAGATAGATTATCAGGGAGGGGGTATATCGACCCCCCTCGTGTTGAAGTTATCGGGACGGGGTATATCGACCCCCCACGTGTCGAAGAAAAAAAGAAGAAAAAAAGAGGAGAAGAAGAAAGGAATAGAGGAGAAGAAGAAAAAATAGAATATCGATAACTTCAACATGTGGGGGGTCGATATACCCCCTCCCGATAACTTCAACACGTGGGGGGTCGATATACCCCCTCCCCGATAATATTATTTTCCCATGTACATATGTCGTCGTTGTCGAATACCCCAAACCCTTGAAGCGTTGTCGAGGCCACCCCAAACCCTAGAGAAGCAGCATCGAGGCCACTAATTAATATTAGTTCTACGTTTGCCACTAATATATCCATCTGCCATGTTTGAATAATAATTGCCATGTTGTAAATATTTGTAGAAACTATGGACACCGCCCGAGACGAAGTACAAGAAGAGTTGTTGGGGGACATAATCGCACGAGGAAGTGATGTCGTCTGCTCGTTGTTTCTCAACGACACCGATGGTCTGGAAGCAGCTGGCTATGATTATGATGGCTCCGGTGACCCAATGCCAGTGCAAGAAGGAGACCGTGAGGATGGCTCCGGTGACCCAATGCCGGTGCAAGAAGGATATCGTGATGACGGCTCCGGTGACCGAACCGAGTCCGGCCAGGTATATATATTAGTTAAGCCTGTGCTGACAAGCTAATTGATGCATTCATTGTTTTGGTATGTACACATATTAATTAAGTCTTTGTTCTTTTTTCTAGCCCTCCGGATCGAGCACAACTTCGGTAAAGACACGTGGCCCGAAGAAAAAGTTGAGCTTGGATGAAAGGTTTGAGATCATAGCAATCACGCCCGATGGCCAACCGATTGAACCCATCCGGACAAAGAACGCATTTGTTGCTCAGTGCGGGGTTCTGGTTAGGGACAAGATCCCGATCAGCATCCAGCAATGGTTAAAGCCGGCTACAGAAGACCCTGAGGTGTCTTATGTCAATGATATGTAGAAAAATGATCTTTGGACTGAGCTGAAGTCAAATTTCACCCTACCGCTAGAGGATGATCCAGAGAAGCCAGTTAAAGAGCAATTAATCAAGTCTTTTGCTCTTAAGAGGATGGCAGACCTATTCAAGAGGTGGAAGAAAGAGCTGAATAAGTTTGTCGATAAAAAAGAGACACTAGAATTCAAGGGCAGATATGAGAAGATCAGAGATCACTGGCACACATTTGTGGCCCACAAGACATCGGAAAAGAGTAAGAAGATGTCGGCTACAAACAAGAAAAATGCTACGAAGAAGAAGCATCACCATCGCATGGGGTTAGGTGGCTACCTCGTAGCCCGGACTAAGTGGGCCAAGGCTGAGAATGATCTAGTTGATAAAGGGATCGAACCAGAGATAATTAACTAGCCAGACCATTGCCGGACTTGGTTCTTCGGGGCTGGCGGAAACTTGGACCCTGTATCAGGGAAGTGCATTTGGACGGACGAGCAAATGGAAATACCAGTCAAGAGGCTTAAGCACTATATCGAAGCAGCGCAGCAAGGGACGTTCGTTGCAGACAGAGAGAACGACGAGCTCACAATGGCCCTCAGGAATCCTGAGCACCCTGGACGGACACGAGGCATGCCAGGCTCCATTCCGTGGAAGGCTGGGTTTCCGGACGCAGGCGGTTACAAATGCCACGAGAGGAGGAAGAAAGTGGAGCAGACCCAACTGCAGGCGCTGCACGCTAGGGTACAAGCGATAGATGAACGAGAAGCAAATCGCAGCAAACGAACTGCCGAAGCTTCCCCCGAAGCTACCCTGCCATCTCAGCGGAGAAGCAGCGTGGCTTCCACTGAGCTGCTTCAGCCGGAGCATGTGTTGACGGCTCCTGCCAGCTATCCCGTGGATGCTATCACGGAGTCTCAAAATTGCCACCTTATGATGCAATGGATTAATATGAAGGTCAAGGCGGCTGTTGGCTCTGTTTTTCCTACTGAACCCGGTGCAATTTTTCACTGCCGGCCGATTCCAGAAGGATATGCTAGGGTGATGGTGGATGAAATAACGGAGGGATTTGAGGGCCTCCAGCTTGACCACCCTACCGGTGAAGGGGAGACTCGGCTGGGTTCTGCTCTGAAGACTCCATGCCTATGGCGGAAGGAGCTCATCAACCTTCCGAACTGGATGCCTCCTCCTCCTCCTCCTCCGGCGAGTCAGGGCACTCCACCTCCTCCACCGCCTCCTCCTCCAGCGAGTGACGATCAGGGCACTCGGCCGGCTCCTTCTCCAGCGGGTGGCGGCACTCTGCCTCCTTCTCCGCCTGCGCCGGCGCGCCCGAGCAGCCAGCCTCCTCCTTCTCCGCCTATGCCAGCGCGCCCAAGCAGCCAGCCTCCTCCTTCTCCGCCTCATCAGCAAGGGCGGAAGAGACCCACCGCCGCTCCGGCTGCTCCGGCGTGTCGTAGTCCTTCTCCTCCGCCTCGTAAGCAAGTAAAGAAGACAGCCGCTCCGTCTGCTCTGTCGGCGTCTAGCAGTACAGCCAGAGGCGGGAGGACATACAGATTCGGTCCTTCTCTGAAGACTCCAGAGAAGTTACCATACGAGAGGACCCCGATGGAGAACGCCGAGATCGCGCGAGAAGAAGTGAGGAACTTCTTTGAAGGGGTGAATGCAAAGAAACATCCACCTTCGGAGGAGAAGGTAGATCCGGTGAAAGCGAAGCGCACTCTGGCTGCCCTGACAAGACCACCCAAGTCTCCGCCGAAAGGAAACTATGAGAGCATTATTGGAAAGGCATTTGCCGAAGAGGAGCGATCGGGAAGTACTGTCAGTGATCAAAGGATGAAAGAACGACGAGCTGGGAAACAAATTGCCTAGCTCGGCGAACAAGCGAAGCAATCGTGCCCCCCGCTCAAGGTGCCTAGCGACATCATCGCTAATGATACAAGGATGGTGCCCGGTTATAGCAATCTTGGAGAGTACCTGCCCGACGATGTACATTATGATTTCTTGGAGGTGCAGATAGAAAGATATGAGTACGGGAAGCCTCTCGTCAAAGATGAAAGATCTCTATCAACGATGATGCGAAGATTGCATCATTGGTACTTGAAAATCTGCAGAGAGTCTGGGGGGAGGAATACTTTGTATGTGAGAGTTAAAAAGGAGCATGACCTCGTTGGAATTGAACGGTTGCATGTTCCATTTGAGGAGTTCTTTCAGTTTTTCAATCAATTGGCCCTCGATAAAGCAATGGTCACCTGCTATTGTCTGTAAGTAGTACTACTTCTGTCATTAAGTCTCTCTATATAGCTCAGCTCTTTCATTGCATGTATTTATAATTATCCTCACTATATTATGAAGATTGAAGATCGTCGAATTGAAGAAAAGACAAGTCGGTGATATTGGGTTCATTAACACAAATCTCATAGATGCAACTGAGGTTAAATTTCATGCTGCAGATACCAAGGCCAACATGCTACGATCGTTGGTAATAAATGAAAACAAAGATATAATACTCTTTCCTTACAACTTCAAGAGAGTGTTACTGTCTTGTGCATATTCGGTTTCCCTTATATATTAGTCAAGGTTATAGCAATGTAATTGATGAGTTATGCATGTGTGCGCAGGTTCCACTATATTCTCCTAGAGATTAAGCTTGAGCAGGGAGTAGTAACTGTCTTGGACTCTAAACGAAAAGATCCCCAGGAGTATGCGGACATGACTCAAATGCTCGAGAAGTAAGTTAAATCGATCATTATCCACCATATCAGCAACTTTTTTCATTTCTGATATCAAGTAATTGTTTTCTTTGTCTGGCAGGGTTTGGAGAAAATTCACCAAAAAAGCTCCGGGACTGCCGAAGAAGCTGGAATTTAGACACCCGAAAGTAAGTACTATAGTAGCATGTTCCGCGCATCTCCTAGTGATTCAAGCGCTAGTTTCATCAATACCATTTGACATTCTTGCTTATCAGTTTGATTGACCTCTATTTCTTGTAAAGTGGTTGTGGCAGGAACAAGGGAATGATTTCTGTGGATACTACGTTTGCGAGTCCATCCGCCACACGACCTGTGAGCGGGGCTACTCTGACGAACAATATGAAGTGCGTAAATAACAATATTCACAATTTTATTTTATTACCATCATTTGTGTTGAGTTTCATTTATTCATATATGTATATGTATTGACCCCCTTCTTCAAATTAGATGTTTCGGATGCGGGATGAACTCCTAGCACCAGCTCGCATGCGAGCAATTCAAGAGGAATTGGCGGCATTCTTTCTTGACCACGTGATCGCTGAAGACGGAGAATACTATGTGGACCATGCGTCCGTCTGTTAGGAGATTATATTTGTAAGAGATAATTATTGTATATATGTAGCCGTTAGTGTCGGATAGATATACGAGAACTTGTTGTTTGACCAATCTCTCGGAGAAGTAGAGGTGGTCGATATCACTTCTCTCTGTATGCATATATGTTCACGATGATCTTCTGTTTCCTTCGTTTGCTTACTAGCTAGCTAGCGTGTCTAGTCCTCTCTATATGTATGTATAGTACGTAGCGTCGACCAAGCACGGACATAAGAGAGGACACTTATCTCTATTAATTAGCTAGCTAACACAATACATGAAACACCTAAATTAACCCCCCCCCCCAAACCCCCCCTTTCAAAAAAAACAAAAACCCCAGCCATAGAAATGCTGACGCGTGGATGCCTATTGGTCTTAGTTGGTGCCACCAACCGGGACCAAAGGCCCTCCTGCCTGGGCTCCGCGCACAGGCCACGTGGAGGCCCATCTGTCCTGGTTCTGGACTGAACCGGGACTAAAGGGACAGGGCATTAGTAACGACCCTTTAGTCCCGGTTCAGGAACCGGGACAAAAGGCCCTTACGAACCAGGACAATAGGCCCGTTTTCTACTAGTGTTTGCGGCATCTGTGGCCACATCATCAGGGGCATAACGAGATAACTTGCTAAACTCATCCGCGTACTGAGCCACAGTACGGCTACCCTGGCGTAAGTTGCGAAACTCACGCTTCTTCATACTCACAGCTCTAGTTGAGACATGGGCTGTACGGAAAGCTTGCTGAAACTGATCCCATGTAACAGTGGCTATAGGGTAGGTGACAGTGTAATTCTCCCACCATGAGGCTGCTAGTCCATCCAACTGATGTGCGGCAAAATGCACCTTCTCAACATCGGTACATCCTGCAGTGGTTAACTCCCTTCCAATTCTGCGGAGCCAATCATCTGCTACTATGGGCTCGGTGCTACTAGAAAACACCGGCGCCTGCAACCTCAGAAAACAAGCTAAGTTATCAACCGGTGGTGGTGGCGGTGGATTTTTTTTTGTTATTGTTGTTGCCTTGGTTCTGAACTAACAACTGCATCACGATATTCTGCTGCTGGATCAACTGAGTGAGCTCCGGTGGGAAGGTAAATCCGGGGTCACGTCTCAGAGGCATCTGATGGGTTTAGAGGGGAGAGATTAGAATAGAGAGGTCTGATGGGAAAACACTACCCATATGCACATGAGACAAACACAAACATTTCACTCAATCAGTCAAGCAAGGGCATACAATCGATCTAACTATCGTTACAAAAGTGCTCGGACTATACTATTTACATGGTGGAATACTACTACTGATGTGGTGGTCTACTAAAAATATTCTTCGGTTGAAGACTCCATGATGTCTTCTCCAGCTTCGTCTTCATAGTCATCATCGCTATTGTCAGGGTCTGAGTCGGTGTCGTCGATGATAATGTAGTCCTCCGGGCGAATCTCCTTGGGTTCTTCGTCTTCTCCTCCTGGTGCGGGGTCTCCCATGAATACTCCTGGCTTCCTTTCCAGATCATTATTATTCTCCACTAGTATGATGATTTCCTCCTCGTAATCTTCACGATTAGCCTTGAGTTCTTCCTCCAGTTCCGTGATCCTTGTCATCACCTTCTTCAGGTCTATCATTCCTGTGCACATCTAGTTCTCCCGGCGACGAATTTGATGGTTTAACTCCTAGATGAAAGCTGCAATTGATCTATCCTTCATGGTACTGATCATTTCCCATTGCTCGTCTCGGCACCCACAAATCTGATAGATAGTATCCTTAAGCTCCTTGTGATAAACTTCTCCAATGCGTCCCATGGTGATGTGAGCAGCCATACTCTTTCCTAGACTCCAGGTTGGTGCATCGAAGGAAAACTCTATGGGCTTACTGACTGGCGTGAATGTCCTTCCTGGAACTTGAACTTGAATCATCCATCACTCCTCTTCTGGTAAAGTGGTGTTGTAAGTCCCAGTGAAGCTTGGTATTCCAATGTTCAGGTACCTAGTGACTTCCTTCAAGTGTCATCCAAAAGGTGCTTCTTCATCCGGTTGTGCAAACTTGTTCCTTGCGTCCGCCATCCTAAAGAGTAGAAAATGGAGAGGAGTCAGAAATAAGAAGAGAATAGTGATCTAGGGCTTTAGCTTAGTGGTCGTGTCCTACACTCAGCATGTGCTCTGATACCATGTTGTAGCGACCCGGCCTCAAATGGTCAAGTCTCTGTGCTTCAGTGTCATCACTGGATCAGTAATGCTGACACACACAGTACTTGAGGATTTATAATAGAGTAGCAATCACACACTTATTACATCAAATGTCTCAAAAGAGAACTTACTACAATAAATATGGCTTAAGGCCATATAATACGATAACAGTGGAAGGCTTGGAAGATAAAGTGAGTCCATCAACTCCAACGGCATAGCTGAGCTGCACGGCAACGACCTAACGAACCTTACTCCTTGTCTGAAAAGTCTGCAACATAATACGTTGCAGCCCGAAAATGGGTCAGCACATGGAATATGCTGGCAAAGTAACACAGTAGAGCAAGAACAGAATAATGCTATCACTACATGCATATTTGGCTGGTGGAAAGCTCTATGGTTATGGTTTTTGCGAAAAGCCAATTTTTCCCTACAACAAAGGAATAGATTTTATTTAACTATCATGGTAGTTGAAACATCATTGAGAAGGTTCCTCCAACTCAATCCCAATTGAAGTAATTAACAACCCAACAATATTATTTTTGAGTGATGAGATACTTATGATACTCCAAGTACTAGATACTCAAGATGTCTATAACCGGGGACACGGCTAACCATGATTAGTTTATACACTCTGCAGAGGTTTGCACAGTTTTTCCCCACAAGACTCGATCTCCTCCGTTGGATTTCTCGCACTACATGGTGTTTGAGAAACGGATGACCGAGACACAGTCTTTCAGAAGCATTAACCCCTTACTCCGGGCAGACCATACCAACCTACATCCCTCTACCTGCTGATCCACCTCTTCGGGAGCTTCACGCAACTTACTCAACTATGCTAGAGCCCATAATAGCTTGTGGCTGCACACGAAAGTTTCCAGCATGAAAATATCTCAGTTCCCTTTGAGCCTGGGTGGCGGACCATAGGATTATCACACGGGTACTCCGAGATATCCTAGGACAACACTGGATTCCCCAGGTGCCCAACAAAAAATCCACCCAGATATGTATTCAAGTTGCCACCTTAAGTTGAACCATTAATTAACAATCTCACATCTGTCATGGATTTCACTCACCCAAACCACGTCAACGAGCATAGCATAGCAATAAAAGCAATACGTAGAAGTAACTCCCAAGGGTTTGAATATAACAGGGCAATATGTTCTACCTCATCAAATACTTCCCAACCCACATGTTAATCACATCCTAACCATTCAATGTTTGAGGATTGGAACTAATGCATAAAAACTGGGTGATAAAGGGGTATGATCAAAGTGTTACTTGCCTTGTTGATGATCCGCAAAACCTAGGGACTCGTAGTAGCATGCTTCGCACTCCGGGTGTTCTATCGCAAACACACAATAGCATACATAAGCAATCAAGCAAAGAAACACGGGTAAATCTCAAACAAGAAGATCTAACCAGAAAGTTCAACTTCGGAACTCCGTTTTGCGAAAAGAATCAAATCAAACGGAGCGACGAAACTCAAACTGCGAAAGAAACAAGATCCGTTTACTAATCTGGACTATGGTCAATTTTTTTACAGTAGCAAAAGCTTGTTCAAGTCGGTTAAATGGAAAGAGGGTTTCGAGACGAAGATCTAGGCGCTTGAATCGCCTGATTCCGACAAATGAGCGAAAAGATAAACTAAAACGAAAATCGGATCAGAAATCGTGATTGAAAATAATCCCGGAAAATCCGAGAAAAAGAAAACTAACGAATAGGCTAACGAACGAGCGTTCGTTGTCTGTGGCTAACGGGTGAACACATTCGTTAGAACGAACATACGGACGAACGTCCGCAAAGTAACCGAACCGGGAAAAACCGACGAACCGATCTATAAAAAAACGAACTAGGGTTTCTAAAAAAACCAAATCGGTTTTCTTTTAAAAAAACCGGCAGCGGCAACGGCGGCGTTACCTCTGGCGATGCTCCGGCGAGGCGGGGCTGCAGCTCCGGTGAGGCGGGCTGCGTCGGCGGGGTGTGAGGGCGGCGGCGGCGCGACGCGGCAAAGGCGGCGGCGGTGCTGCGGTCGGGGCTGGCGGCGGGGTTGGGTGGTGGAGGGGGGGTCGAGGGCGGCGTATTTAAGAGGAGGGGGTCTGCTTGGAGGAGGGGGCAAGGCGGCGGGGAGGCAGAGTCTCGGCTGGACTTCGGGTCGGGCGGTAGCGGCGCGCAGTCTCCAGGTCGGAGACGGCGGCGTAGGGAGCGTGCCGGCTCGGCTGGGCTTCGGCCCAGTCGGGCGCTAAAACTTAAAAAAAATCGCCGGAACTAAATGAATCCTGGAAAAAAACTAAAAATGCCAAAACAAAATTTCACTGTCTAAATAAAATATTTAGAACAAGATGAACATTTTCTTGACCCTAAAATGCAACTTTGAAGAACGTGCAATTTTTCTAATTCAAATAAAATAGCAATAAACACCAGATAAAATCAAATATTTGATTTTAATCTTTTTCCTCCAATATTTCATTTATTTTGGAGAAGTCATATTATCTCCTCTCATATATTTTTAATATGAAATATTTTCGGAGAGAAAAATAATTAAAACCAAAAATCCTCGTTTCAATATTTGATAATACTCAAATATGAAAAACAGGGAAATCCCCAACTCTCTCCGAGGGTCCTTGAGTTGCTTAGGATTTCGAGGATCGCAGAACGAGATGCAACAAAATATGATATGCAATGAATGATCTATGTATAACATTCCAAATTGAAAATTTGGGATGTTACATAATCCATCGTATCTTTACCCAAAACTTGAAAACTTCACAACACAAAACTTAACAAAAAAACTCGTAAGCTCCGTTAGTATAAGAAAATAAATGTCCACTTAGGTATTGTTGTGAACTCATCCTAAATTCATATTGGCGTAATATCTACTTTATTCCAACTTATCTTGGTTCATACCCTCCGATACTACTCATAGATTCATCAAAATAGGCAAACAACACAATAAAAACAGAATCTGTCAAAAACAAAACAGTCTGTAGTAATCTGGATCAAACGTATACTTCTAGAACCCCAAAAATTCTAAAATAAATTGCTGGAACTGAGGAATTTATCTATTAATCATCTTCAAAAATAATTAACTAAATATCACTCCCAAGTAAAAATGGCAGCAAATCTCGTGAGCGCTAAAGTTTCTATTTTTTACAGCATGATCACAAAGACTTTGCCCAAGTCTTCCCAAAGGTTCTACTTGGCACAAACACTAATTAAAACATAAAACCACATATAAAAAGAGGCTATATGAATTATTTATTACTAAACAGGAGCAAAAAGTAAATAACAAGAATAAGATTGGGTTGTCTCCCAACAAGCGCTATCGTTTAATGCCCCTAGTTAGGCATGATGATTTCAATGATGCTCACATAATGGATAAGAATTGGAACATAAAGAGAGCATCATGAAGAATATGACTAGAACATTTAACTCTAACCCTCTTCCTATGCATAGGGATTTTGTGATTAAACAACTTATGGTAACAATAATCAACTAGCATAGGAGGGCAAAACAACCATAACTTCAAAACTTTAAGCACATAGAGAGGAAACTTGATATTATTGCAATTCCTACAAGCAAATATTCCTCCCTCATAATAATTGTCAGTAGCATCATGAATGAATTAAACAATATAACCAGCACCTGAAGCATTCTTTTCATGATCTACAAGTGTCGGTGTCAAAACCGGCGGATCTCGGGTAGGGGGTCCCGAACTATGCGTCTAAGGCGGATGGTAACAGGAGGCAGGGGACACGATGTTTTACCCAGGTTCGGGCCCTCTTGATGGAGGTAAAACCCTACGTCCTGCTTGATTTATTCTTGATCATATGAGTATTACAAGAGTTGATCTACCACGAGATCGAAGATGCTAATTAAACCCTAGAAGCTAGCCTATGGTATGATTGTATGTTGTCCTACGGACTAAAACCCTCCGGTTTATATAAACACCGGAGGTGGGCTATGGTTACACAAGGTCGGTTACAAAGGAGGAGATACACATATCCGTATTGCCTAGCTTGCCTTCCACGCCAAGTAGAGTCCCATCCGGACACGGGAGGAAGTCTTCAATCCTGTATCTTCATAGTCCAACAGTCCGGCCAAAGGATATAGTCCGGCTGTCCGGAGACCCCCTAATCCAGGACTCCTTCAATAGCCCCCAAACCAGGCTTCAATGACGATGAGTCCGGCGCACAGTGTTGTCTTCGGCATTGCAAGGCGGGTTCTTCTCCAAATCTCGAACGTTTGTTGAGCAGTGTCCGGTCCCATAAATGTTGAACCTCTTGGCTTCTATGCCCAATAAGGGCTATCTTCCACGCGTCTAATGAATACGAGGCGCCAGGGCATTTTTACATTCGCCCCCCTAGCTAGATAAATAAATTGCCTATTAAAGGGATGGGGATGTTGGGGAACGTAGTAATTTCAAAAAATTTCCTACGCACACGCAAGATCATGGTGATGCATAGCAACGAGGGGAGAGTATGATCTACGTACCCTTGTAGATCGCAACGGAAGCGTTGACACAACGTAGAGGAAGTAGTCGTACGTCTTCTTCCCGATCCGACCGATCCAAGCACCGTTACTCCGGCACCTCCGAGTTCTTAGCACACGTTCAGCTCGATGACGATCCTCGGGCTCCGATCCAGCAAAGCGTCGAGGAAGAGTTCCGTCAGCACGACGGTGTGGTGACGATCTTGATGTACTACCGACGCAGGGCTTCGCCTAAGCACTGTAACGGTATGATCGAGGTGGAATTTGGTGGCAGGGGGCACCGCACACGGCTAAGGAACGATCTCAAGGATCAACTTGTGTGTTGGGGTGTCCCCTGCCCCCGTATATAAAGGATGAAGGGGGGAGGCTGGCTGGCCAAGGAGGGAGGCGCAGGAGGAGTCCTACTCCTACCAGGAGTAGGACTCCCCCCCCTCAATCCTATTCCTAATAGGATTCCTTAAAGGGGAGAGGGAGAGAGAGGTGGCCGGCCCCTATCCTAGTCCTAATAGGACTAGGGAGAGGGGGGGAGGCGCAGCCCTATGTGGGCTGCCTTCTCACCTTTCCACTAAGGCCCATGTTAGCCCATTTGGCTCCCGGGGGGTTCCGGTAACCCTCCCACATATTCTACGAAGATCTTTATCGGTCAGACCACATAACAACATACGTTGTTCCCTTTGTCATCGGTATGTTACTTGCCCGAGATTCGATCGTCGGTATCCAATACCTAGTTCAATCTCGTTACCAGCAAGTCTCTTTACTCGTTCCGTAATACATCATCC
Organism: Triticum urartu; assembly: GCF_056163025.1. NCBI lineage: Eukaryota > Viridiplantae > Streptophyta > Magnoliopsida > Poales > Poaceae > Triticum > Triticum urartu. Next base: position 723,567,179 of record NC_141874.1, on the reverse strand, counting down.
TGCAACTAACTCATTAGTTGCAATGCTTGCAAGGCTTTAAGTGATGTGCATTACCGAGAGGGCCCAGAGATACCTCTCCGACAATCAGAGTGACAAATCCTAATCTCGAAATACGCCAACCCAACATCTACCTTTGGAGCCACCTGTAGTACTCCTTTATAATCACCCAGTTACGTTGTGACGTTTGGTAGTACCCAAAGTGTTCCTCCGGCAAACGGGAGTTGCATAATCTCATAGTCATAGGAACATGTATAATTCATGGATAAAGCAATAGCAACATACTAAACGATCGGGTGCTAAGCTAATATAATGGGTCATGTCAATCAGATCATTCAACTAATGATGTGACCTCGTTAATCAAATAACAACTCTTTGTTCATGGTTAGGAAACATAACCATCTTTGATTAACGAGCTAGTCTAGTAGAGGCATACTAGTGACACTCTGTTTGTCTATGTATTCACACATGTATTATGTTTCCGGTTAATACAATTCTAGCATGAATAATAAACACTTATCATGATTTAAGGAAATAAATAATAACTTTATTATTGCCTCTAGGGCATATTTCCTTCAGTCTCCCACTTGCACTAGAGTCAATAATCTAGATTACACCGTAATGATTCTAACACCCATGGAGTCTTGGTGCTGATCATGTTTTGCTCGTGGAAGAGGCTTAGTCAACGGGTCTGCAACATTCAGATCCGTATGTATCTTGCAAATCTCTATGTCTCCCACCTGGACTAAATCCCGGATGGAGTTGAAGCGTCTCTTGATGTGTTTGGTCCTTTTGTGAAATCTGGATTCCTTCGCCAAGGCAATAGCACCAGTATTGTCACAAAAGATTTTCATTGGACCCGATGCACTAGGTATGACACCTAGATCGGATATGAACTCCTTCATCCAGACTCCTTCGTTCGCTGCTTCCGAAGCAGCTATGTATTCTGCTTCACATGTAGATCCCGCTATGACGCTTTGTTTAGAACTGCACCAACTGACAGCTCCACCGTTTAATGTAAACACGTATCCGGTTTGCGATTTAGAATCGTCCGGATCAGTGTCAAAGCTTGCATCAACGTAACCTCTTACGGTGAGCTCTTTGTCACCTCCATATACGAGAAACATATCCTTAGTCCTTTTCAGGTATTTCAGGATGTTCTTCACCGCTGTCTAGTGATCCACTCCTGGATTACTTTGGTACCTCCCTGCTAAACTTATAGCAAGGCACACATCAGGTCTGGTACACAGCATTGCATACATGATAGAGCCTATGGCTGAAGCATAGGGAACATCTTTTATTTTCTCTCTATCTTCTGCAGTGGTCGGGCTTTGAGTCTTACTCAATCTCACACCTTGTAACACAGGCAAGAACCCTTTCTTTGCTTGATCCATTTTGAACTTCTTCAAAATCTTGTCAAGGTATGTGCTTTGTGAAAGTCCAATTAAGCGTCTTGATCTATCTCTATAGATCTTTATGCCTAATATGTAAGCAGCTTCACCGAGGTCTTTCATTGAAAAACTTTTATTCAAGTATCCCTTTATGCTATCCAGAAATTCTATATCATTTCCAATCAGTAATATGTCATCCACATATAATATCAGAAATGCTATAGAGCTCCCACTCACTTTCTTGTAAATACAGGCTTCTCCGAAAGTCTGTATAAAACCAAATGCTTTGATCACACTATCAAAGCGTTTATTCCAACTCCGAGAGGCTTGCACCAGTCCATAAATGGATCGCTGGAGCTTGCACACTTTGTTAGCTCCCTTTGGATCGACAAAACCTTCCGGTTGCATCATATACAACTCTTCTTCCAGAAATCCATTCAGGAATGCAGTTTTGACATCCATCTGCCAAATTTCATAATCATAAAATGCGGCAATTGCTAACATGATTCGGACAGACTTAAGCATCGCTACGGGTGAGAAAGTCTCATCATAGTCAATCCCTTGAACTTGTCGAAAACCTTTTGCGACAAGTCGAGCTTTGTAGACAGTAACATTACCATCAGCGTCAGTCTTCTTCTTAAAGATCCATTTATTCTCAATTGCTTGCCGATCATCGGGCAAGTCAACCAAAGTCCATACTTTGTTCTCATACATGGATCCCATCTCAGATTTCATGGCTTCAAGCCACTTTACGGAATCTGGGCTCACCATCGCTTCTTCATAGTTCGTAGGTTCATCATGATCTAATATCATGACCTCCAGAACAGGATTACCGTACCACTCTGGTGCGGATCTCACTCTGGTTGATCTACGAGTTTCTGTAGTATCTTGATCTAAAGTTTCATGATCATCATCATTAGCTTCCTCACTTATTGGTGTAGGTGTCGCAGAAACAGTTTTCTGTGATGTACTACTTCTCAATAAAGGAGTAGGTACAGTTACCTCATCAAGTTCTACTTTCCTCCCACTTCTTTCGAGAGAAACTCCTTCTCTAGAAAGTTTCCGAACTTAGCAACAAAAGTCTTGCCTTCGGATCTGTGATAGAAGGTGTATCCAACAGTTTCCTTTGGATATCCTATGAAGACACATTTCTTCGATTTGGGTTCGAGCTTATCAGGTTGAAGCTTTTTCACATAAGCATCGCAGCCCCAAACTTTAAGAAACGACAACTTTGGTTTCTTGCCAAACCATAGTTCATAAGGCGTCGTCTCAACGGATTTTGATGGTGCCCTATTTAACGTGAATGCGGCCGTCTCTAGAGCGTATCCCCAAAACGATAGCGGTAAATCAGTAAGAGACATCATAGATCGCACCATATCTAGTAAAGTACGATTACGACGTTCGGACACACCATTATGCTGTGGTGTTCCGGGTGGCGTGAGTTGCGAAACTATTCCACAATTTTTCAAATGTACACCAAACTCGTAACTCAAATATTCTCCTCCACGATCAGATCGTAGAAACTTTATTTTCTTGTTACGATGATTTTCAACTTCACTCTGAAATTCTTTGCACTTTTCAAATGTTTCAGACTTGTGTTTCATTAAGTAGATATACCCATATCTGCTTAAGTCATCTGTGAAGGTGAGAAAATAACGATATCCGCCACGAGCCTCAATATTCATCGGTCCACATACATCGGTATGTATGATTTCCAACAAATCTGTTGCTCTCTCCATAGTACCGGAGAACGGTGTTTTAGTCATCTTGCCCATGAGACACGGTTCGCAAGTACCAAGTGATTCATAATCAAGTGGTTCCAAAAGTCCATCAGCATGGAGTTTCTTCATGTGCTTTACACCGATATGACCTAAACGGCAGTGCCACAAATAAGTTGCACTTTCATTATCAACTCTGCATCTTTTGGTTTCAACATTATGAATATGTGTACTACTACTATCGAGATTCATCAAAAATAGACCACTCTTCAAGGGTGCATGACCATAAAAGATATTACTCATATAAATAGAACAACCATTATACTCTGATTTAAATGAATAACCGTCTCGCATTAAACAAGATCCAGATATAATGTTCATGCTCAACTCTGGCACCAAATAACAATTATTTAGGTCTAATATTAATCCCGAAGGTAGATGTAGAGGTAGCGTGCTGACCGCGATCACATCGACTTTGGAACCGTTTCCCACGCACATCGTCACCTCGTCCTTTGCTAGTGTCCGCTTATTCTGTAGTCCCTGTTTCGAGTTGCAAATATTAGCAACAGAACCAGTATCAAATACCCAGGTGCTACTACGAGCATTAGTAAGGTACACATCAATAACATGTATATCACATATACCTTTGTTCACCTTGCCATCCTTCTTATCCGCCAAATACTTGGGGCAGTTGCGCTTCCAGTGACCAGTCTGCTTGCAGTAGAAGCACTCAGTTTCAGGCTTAGGTCCAGACTTGGGTTTCTTCTCTTGAGCAGCAACTTGCTTGCTGTTCTTCTTGAAGTTCCCCTTCTTCTTTTTCCCTTTGCCCTTTTTCTTGAAACTAGTGGTTTTGTTAACCATCAACACTTGATGCTCCTTCTTGATTTCTACCTCCGCAGCTTTAAGCATCACGAAGAGCTCGGGAATAGTCTTGTTCATCCCTTGCATATTATAGTTCATCACGAAGCTCTTGTAGCTTGGTGGCAGTGATTGGAGAATTCTGTCAATGACGCAATCATCTAGAAGAGTAACTCCCGATTGAATCAAGTGGTTATTATACCCAGACATTTTGAGTATATGCTCACTGACAGAACTATTCTCCTCCATCTTGCAGCTATAGAACTTATTGGAGACTTCATATCTCTCAATTCGAGCATTTGCTTGAAATATTAACTTCAACTCCTGGAACATCTCATATGCTCCATGACGTTCAAAACGTCGTTGAAGTCCCGATTCTAAGTCGTAAAGCATGGCACACTGAACTATCGAGTAGTCATCAGCTTTGCTTTGCCAGACGTTCATAACTTCTGGTGTTGCTCTAGCAGCAGGCCTGGCACCCAGCGGTGTTTCCAGGACGTAATTCTTCTGTGCAGCAATGAGGATAATCCTCAAGTTACGGACCCAGTCCGTGTAATTGCTACCATCATCTTTCAACTTTGCTTTCTCAAGGAACGCATTAAAATTCAACGGAACAACAACACGAGCCATCTATCTACAATCAACATAAACAAGCAAGATACTATCAGGTACTAAGTTCATGATAAGTTTTATGTTCAGTTAATCAAATTAATTAAGAACTCCCACTTAGATAGACATCCCTCTAATCCTCTAAGTAATCACGTGATCCAAATCAACTAAACCATACCCGATCATCACGTGATATGGAGTAGTTTTCAATGGTGAACATCGTTATGTTGATCATATCTACTATATGATTCACGCTCGACCTTTCGGTCTCTGTGTTCCGAGGCCATATCTGCATATGCTTGGCTCGTCAAGTATAACCTGAGTATTCCGCGTGTGCAACTGTTTTGCACCCGTTGTATTTGAACGTAGAGCCTATCACACCCGATCATCACGTGGTGTCTCAGCACGAAGAACTTTTGCAACGGTGCATACTCAGGGAGAACACTTCTTGATAATTTAGTGAGAGATCATCTTATAATGCTACCGTCAATCAAAGCAAGATAAGATGCATAAAAGGATAAACATCACATGCAATCAATATAAGTGATATGATATGGCCATCATCATCTTGTGCTTGTGATCTCCATCTCCGAAGCACCGTCATGATCACCATCGTCACCGGCACGACACCTTGATCTCCATCGTAGCATCGTTGTCGTCTCGCCAATCTTATGCTTCCACAACTATCACTACCGCTTAGTAATAAAGTAAAGCATTACATCGCGATTGCATTGCATACAATAAAGCGACAACCATATGGCTCCTGCCAGTTGCCGATAACTCGGTTACAAAACATGATCATCTCATACAATAAAATTTAGCATCATGCCTTGACCATATCACATCACAACATGCCTTGCAAAAACAAGTTAGACGTCCTCTACTTTGTTGTTGCAAGTTTTACGTGGCTGCTACGGGCTTAAGTAAGAACTCATCTCACCTACGCATCAAAACCACAACGATAGTTTGTCAAATAGACTCCGTTTTAACCTTCTCAAGGACCGGGCGTAGTCACACTCGGTTCAACTAAAGTTGGAGAGACAGTCTTCCGCAAGCCATCTATGTGCAAAGCACGTCGAGGGAACCGGTCTCGCATAAGAGTATGCGTAAGGTTGGTCCGGATCGTCTCGTCCAACAATACCGCCGAACCAAAGTATGACATGCTGGTAGGCAGTATGTCTTGTATCGCCCACAACTCACTTGTGTTCTACTCATGCAAATAACATCAAACCATAAAACCAGGCTCGGATGCCACTGTTGGGGAACGTAGTAATTTCAAAAAATTTCCTACGCACACGCAAGATCATGGTGATGCATAGCAACGAGGGGAGAGTATGATCTACGTACCCTTGTAGATCGCAACGGAAGCGTTGACACAACGTAGAGGAAGTAGTCGTACGTCTTCTTCCCGATCCGACCGATCCAAGCACCGTTACTCCGGCACCTCCGAGTTCTTAGCACACGTTCAGCTCGATGACGATCCTCGGGCTCCGATCCAGCAAAGCGTCGAGGAAGAGTTCCGTCAGCATGACGGCGTGGTGACGATCTTGATGTACTACCGACGCAGGGCTTCGCCTAAGCACTGTAACGGTATGATCGAGGTGGAATTTGGTGGCAGGGGGCACCGCACACGGCTAAGGAACGATCTCAAGGATCAACTTGTGTGTTGGGGTGTCCCCTGCCCCCGTATATAAAGGATGAAGGGGGGGAGGCTGGCCGGCCAAGGAGGGAGGCGCAGGAGGAGTCCTACTCCTACCGGGAGTAGGACTCCCCCCCTCAATCCTATTCCTAATAGGATTCCTTAAAGGGGAGAGGGAGAGAGAGGTGGCCGGCCCCTATCCTAGTCCTAATAGGACTAGGGAGAGGGGGGAGGCGCAGCCCTATGTGGGCTGCCTTCTCACCTTTCCACTAAGGCCCATGTTAGCCCATTTGGCTCCCGGGGGGTTCCGGTAACCCTCCCGGTAATCCGGTAAAATCCCGATTTCACCCGGAACACTTCCAATGTCCAAACATAGGCTTCCAATATATCAATCTTTACGTCTCGACCATTTCGAGACTCCTCGTCATGTCCGTGATCACATCCGGGACTCCGAACAACCTTCGGTACATCAAAATGCATAAACTCATAATAACTGTCATCGTAACATTAAGCGTGCGGACCCTATGGTTCGAGAACAATGTAGACATGACCGAGACACATCTCCGGTCAATAACCAATAGAGGGACCTAGATGCCCATATTGGCTCCCACATATTCTACGAAGATCTTTATCGGTCAGACTGCATAACAACATACGTTGTTCCCTTTGTCATCGGTATGTTACTTGCCCGAGATTCGATCGTCGGTATCCAATACCTAGTTCAATCTCGTTACCAGCAAGTCTCTTTACTCGTTCCGTAATACATCATCCTGCAACTAACTCATTAGTTGCAATGCTTGCAAGGCTTTAAGTGATGTGCATTACCGAGAGGGCCCAGAGATACCTCTCCGACAATCGGAGTGACAAATCCTAATCTCGAAATACGCCAACCCAACATCTACCTTTGGAGCCACCTGTAGTACTCCTTTATAATCACCCAGTTACGTTGTGACGTTTGGTAGTACCCAAAGTGTTCCTCCGGCAAACGGGAGTTGCATAATCTCATAGTCATAGGAACATGTATAATTCATGGATAAAGCAATAGCAACATACTAAACGATCGGGTGCTAAGCTAATATAATGGGTCATGTCAATCAGATCATTCAACTAATGATGTGACCTCGTTAATCAAATAACAACTCTTTGTTCATGGTTAGGAAACATAACCATCTTTGATTAACGAGCTAGTCTAGTAGAGGCATACTAGTGACACTCTGTTTGTCTATGTATTCACACATGTATTATGTTTCCGGTTAATACAATTCTAGCATGAATAATAAACACTTATCATGATTTAAGGAAATAAATAATAACTTTATTATTGCCTCTAGGGCATATTTCCTTCAGGGGATTCATAGATCCGATCCATACCATCCTCCCCCGGCGAGAATCCATGAGAGCGTGTTTCAGAAAGATCCACTCCAGCATGGCCGACCTCCGTAGCTCCCCCTCCCGCCCCCGTAGCCCTAAGCCAGGTGATTGGGAGAGGTGTTCAGTCCCACACAGTCGACTAGTCGAATTGTAGACTAAGGGATTTCTCCCTCCTGCGTATATGGTGCCCGTTCGAGCCGGGCTCGCCACCTATATTGGCGGGGAGCAAGCGGAGAGCTTTCCCAGCCCCTCTACGGAGGAGTGGATATGCCTTGTCCCTTATTTATTGAGGGGACTCGGATTTCCGATTCATCCCTTCCTCCATGGGCTCCTGGAGTTCTATGGCCTCCAATTGCATAATTTCACCCCTGCCTCCATTTTACACATCGCCGGCTATGTTGCCCTCTGCGAGTTGTTCCTGGGTTGCGACGCTCATTTCGAGCTGTGGAAAAGGTTATTTTTCCTCGTCCCTCGCACACAGAAGGGGTCACTTTATCAAGTGGGCAGGGCTGAGATATGGCGCATCACCGAAACCAGATACTTGTCCGGTACTCCGAAGAAGACGTCCGAAGACTGGCCTTCGGAATGGTTTTATATGGAGGACGTCCCCCTTCCGGACCCTGTTCGGCGGGGTCTTCCTGAGTTTAGTAATGCTCCTCTGAAGAAACACCGAAGTTGGTGACCACGGAGCCCCCAGGAGGAAGACAACGGGAAGTCCTTTACCTGATGAGCCGTATTAAAGCACTGGCTCAATCAGGATTGACAGTAATCGAAGTTATGTCAATATGCATAATGCGGGGAGTGCAACCACTTCAATATCGAGGACACCCCTTGTGGTGTTTTAACGGGGAAGATGACGCTACCCGTTGCAGACGTAAAGGTCCGGGCGACGGTGCCGCTTTAGCAAAAATTCTGTCCGAATTGTTCAAAGGAGAGAAAGAGGAGTTCATCCACATAAATCCACGGGATGGATTCTCCATGTACAACCCTCCAAGCTGGGTGAGTTATATCTCGTTACTCCCATTCTTCCCGCATTCTTTGTCGTAGGTACTCACCTTGCCATTTTGCGGTAGGAACTGCAAAAATCCATAAGGGAGGTCAGCAGCCCATCTCCACAACCAGAGGACCCTGACCGGGCCCTTGACTCTGGACTCGAAGAAGATCCGGTCATATTCGTGGAGCTGATAGACCGGCAGTTCTATCAGTTAAGCTGCGATGATGCCATGGTGGCCATTACGGCTGACTATCCCGGACTGCTTCCTGCGTCGCACGTAAGAAAAACCAAAAATCCCAACTCCAAAAACTAGGATCCCCTTTTATACACTTCACCTACCATATACATATGGCGTTTTTACAGGGAAGGCATTCGAGAAGCCCTACCGAACCCGCAGCAACTCGCCAACAAGAGGCACCGAGGCCAGGCAGGCCAAAAAGAAAGGCGGTCAGGACGGAGACGCTGGCGCAAAGGTATAGCAGAAACCCCGCTCCGTGGTTGTCGTCTTTCTCGAAATGTAATGACGCCCGTGTTTCTTTAACAGAAAAAACGCTCGCCGGAATATGTCCGGCGACGTTGCTAATCACGCTTCCACCAGTCGGGCGCCAGGACCGGACATAGAGGCGGAAGCCGATATGGGGCGAGCGCCGGATAATCCCCCTACAGAGGATGTGGATAGATTATCTGCCACAAATTCAGAAGTGGAAAGCGCCATGAATCATAGGCGCCGCCGGGCTGTACTTCGCGACGCTTGTTTCTTGCCAAAGGCATTTGATGCCTTCAATTCTGGACAGGCGTACCTCCGTGCTGCTCAAGATGGTCTAGCCAGAGCCACGAATCAGTATGTAAAGGATGTACGGGTAAGTAAATCTAACGATTATATGTATCAGTAGCCCCTGAGACTTGAAACAGTTAGCAGAACTGATTTAAGGATCATCTTTATTGTGCAGGTTCTTACAGAGAAGAATACTCGGCTGTCACAGGAGCTGGAGGAATGCAAGAACCAACCGCGGGCCGCTGTTGCCGCATTGAAGGAACCGAAGAAGTCCCCCGCTGGTAGCATTTACTTTAAAAAATGATGGTTACCATATAGTGTGCGGCGTGGCTGCAGATCTAACAATAGATGTTGCAGATGAATCCCGAGAAAATCCGAAGGACCAGCATGCCGTGCGACAACTAAAGGCTGGCGAACGCGTGCTAACTGAGGTCAGGCGGGAGAAAAACAATCTCCAAGACGCCAATACCAAGCTGAGCGTGGAACTAAAAGACGTTCGAGCCCAGCTTGCAGACTCCGAGAAGGAGAATAAGAGGCTTCGACGCGGCATTTTCAGTAAGTGCTTGAACGAATCCTTTTGGAGGAGTTCGATGAAGAAGCCGGCTAACAGCGTTATGTCTGTAGGTATGCTGACGGGTCGTCCCGCGGAGGAAATGCCCGGGTCAGCGGGTGATCTTCTATCCGAGCTCTCACAACTGCACGAACAAGTTCGGCAGGTGATGCAAGTTTTGCCCAGGCCTTGTGGCCATCCGTCTCCCTGCCAGAAGGCGTTGCAAAGCTTACGGAGAAGCTCAAGGGAGCACGGTGATGCTTCCGATTTTGGAAGATATCGGCCTGCCATCAAGGTGCCAGGGAAGCCTGGGCCATGGTGAAGACGCGGTATACCAAGGCTGACCCAAATCACATGGCCGAGGTCGGACCTGTGGGGCCTGACGGAAAAGAGATCCCCGTTAGCTTAGTTTATGGGAAAGTAGAATTAGCCGCAAAGTATTCCCAACAGGATTGTAGGCTAGACCGCCTGTTGGATGGTATAGATGAGGAATTTAGTCAGTCTGCATGACTATGTAATGAAAGTGACATGTATAATGCCTTCTAGCCGGATTGTAGATCATTTGTCATGGCAGACCTTTCCACTTCAACCTCGGGACCTGATAGTCCGGAGTGTATCTGAATACCCGCTCAGTTATATAAGAACTGGGGTATGCGTGGAGACTAGGCGTAGGGGTCATTAGTGCTTGAACAGACAAGTGCCCAACTAGTTATGTTATATTACATGGGTAGTAAGAAACATCTTCCAGGGAGAATATTTCCGTTAAGGGTTCCTTTCCCTGGGTACACATGCCCTAAAATGCATGTCCGGACTGCGATAGGAAAAGCAGGAAAAAACATCTGGGGGCACATACGGAAAATAAATAAAAATCATCTTTTGTTCACCGACCGAATATCCCCTTAGGAACACTAGCTTTCGGCTTCACCCAGTCTGAGGTACACATCTGGCTGACCCGGCAGTAACAATCGCAGAGGTGCTCCCCTTATGCCCTGCTACATCTTGAGCTTGCATTGGTTTTCCCCGAAGAGGAAGGGATGATGCAGCAAAGTAGCGTAAGTATTTCCCTCAGTTTTTGAGAACCAAGGTATCAATCCAGTAGGAGCCCACGCTCAAGTCCCTCATACCTGCACAAAGCGATAGCTACTCGCAACCAACGCGATTAGGGGTTGTCAAGCCCTTCACGGTCACTTACGAGAGTGAGATCTGATAGATAGAATATTTTTGGTATAAAGATGCAAATTAAAAAGTAAAGGCAAAGTAAATAGCAAAACAATATAAAAGTGATGGAGATTGATATGATGAGAATAGACCCGGGGGCCATAGGTTTCACTAGTGGCTTCTCTCAAGAGCATAAGTATTTTACGGTGGGTGAACAAATTACTGTTGAGCAATTGATAGAATTGTGCATAATTATGAGAATATCTAGGCATGATCATGTATATAGGCATCACGTCCGTGACAAGTAGATCGAAACGATTCTGCATCTACTACTATTACTCCACTCATCGACCGCTATCCAGCATGCATCTAGAGTATTAAGTTAAAAACAGAGTAACACCTTAAGCAAGATGACATGATGTAGAGAGATAAATTCATGCAATATGAAATAAACCCCATCTGTTATCCTCGATGGCAACGATGCAATACGTGCCTTGCTGCCCCTTCTGTCACTGGGAAAGGACACCGCAAGATCGAACCCAAAGCTAAGCACTTCTCCCATGGCAAGAACTACCAATCTAGTTGGCCAAACCAAACGGATAATTCAAAGAGACTTGCAAAGATAACCAATCATGCATAAAAGAATTCAGAGAAGATTCAAATATTATTCATAGATATACTTGATCATAAACCCACAATTCATCGGTCTCAACAAACACACCGCAAAAACAAGATTACATCGAATAGATCTCCATGAGAGAGGGGGAGAACTTTGTATTGAGATTCAAAGAGAGAGAAGAAGCCATCTAGCTACTAACTATGGACCCGAAGGTCTGAGGTAAACTACTCACACTTCATTGGAGGGGCTAGGATGATGTAGAAGCCCTCCGTGATGACGGCCCTCTTCCGGCGGAGCTCCGAAACAGTCCCCAAGATGGAATCTCATGGATACAGAAAGTTGTGGCGGTGGAATTAGGTTTTTGGCTCCTATTTTGATCATTTGGGGGTACGTGTGTATATATAGGAGGAAGAAGTATGCCGGAGGAGCAACGAGGGGCCCATGAGGCAGGGGGGCGCGCCCTAGGGGGGGCGCCCCCCACCCTCGTGACCACCTCTTTTGTTCCTTGGAGCAGGGTCCAAGTTTCCTGGATCACGTTCGGTGAGAAAATCACGTTCCCGAAGATTTTATTCTGTTTGGACTCCATTTGATATTCCGTTTCTTCGAAACACTGAAATAGGCAAAAAAGAACAGTTCTGGGATGGGCCTCCAGTTAATAGGTTAGTCCCAAAAATAATATAAAAGTGGAAAATAAAGCCCAATATAATCCAAAACAGTAGATAATATAGCATGGAGCAATCAAAAATTATAGATACGTTGGAGACGTATCATGCCCTAGCCAAATTAATGGGAACGTAGGGCATAAATACAAGAGCCAGGCAACCCAGCTTGGCCAAAAGTTAAGTCATATCGATGCATATAATGGCGAAAAAGGGTACATGCGGAAGTATAACACATGTGCGGGGAATGAGGCCCACATAAATAGTTAAGCTTCTGTGAAAGAAGCCCCCAGGTATGATGAGCGCGGCTAGCGCATCTATAATGTGCAAGCGAGGCACAACTTGGCCCTTGAAGGCCTAGAGAAAGAATAAAAGAAAGAAAGAAAGAAAAACAAGACAGATAATGTATATGCAAAAAATGGACAGAGGAAGGAGACGAACATAGAGTCCGGCTCTAGGCTTAGAATCTTCGGAGCCTGGTCGCGTTCCATCGGTTCGGCTCGAGTCGATTATTCGATGCATCCCGCAGACGGTATGCTCCACCGGTCAGAACTTGGTCAATAATGAAGGGACCTTCCCATTTGGGCTCGAGCTTGTTCTTTTTCTTATCCGGCAGGCGTAGAACTAGTTCGCCAACATTATAAGTTTTGGCCCGTACTTCTCTGCTTTGGTATCTGCGAGCCTGTTGCTGATAAAATGCGGAACGGGCTTTTGCCACGTCGCGCTCCTCCTCCAAGGTGTCCAGACTGTCCTGCCAATCGACCTCGGCTTCTCTTTCTTCGTACATGCGCACTCAAGGTGAGTCATGAATTATGTCACGGGGCAAGACTGCCTCTGCGTCGTACACCATAAAGAAGGGTGTATATCCGGTACTACGATTCAGCGTGGTCCGCAGCCCCCAGAGTACGGAGTCGAGCTCTTCTACCCAGTGCGTGTTAGACTCCATTAAGGACCGCACTAATTTGGGTTTAATGTCGCTCATTATAAGACCGTTTGCTCGCTCAACTTGGCCATTGGTTTGTGGGTGATAGACTGAAGCATAATCGAGCTTGATGCCCATTTTGCTGCACCGGAGTTTTACCTCATTGGCCATGAAGTTCGTGCTATTGTCAGTGATGATGCTGTGGGGGACGCCATAACGGTGTACAACCCCGGATATAAAGTCTATCACCGGTCCGGATTCGGCTGTTTTAACAGGTTTGGCTTCTATCCATTTGGTGAATTTATCCATCATGACCAGTAAGTATTTTTTTCTTGTGGGTTCCCCTTTAAGGGGTCCAACCATGTCAAGCCCCCAGACCGCGAAGGGCCACGTAATGGGGATTGTTTGGAGGGCGGTGGGTGGCATGTGGCTTTGATTTGCAAAAAGCTGGCAACCGGCGCAGCGTTGGACCAAGTCCTATGCGTCTGCCCAGGCCGTCGGCTAATAGAATACTGTACGAAAGGCCTTGCTTACAAGAGCCCGAGCTGCGGTGTGGTGGCCGCCGAGTCCGGCGTGAATTTCTGCCAAAAGGTTCCGCCCTTCCTCTTCGGAGATGCACCTTTGAAGGACTCCGGTAGTGCTTTTTTATACAGTTCTCCCTCATGGACCCTGTAGGCCTTAGATCGCCGCACTATGCAGCGTGCCTCATTTTGGTCCTCCAGAAGTTCCTGCCTAGTTAGGTAGGCCAGGAATGGTTTTGTCCACGGGGCTATGATGGCCATTATTATGTGGGCTGAAGGTGTTGTTTCGGTGGCAGAGCCCCCGATTATGTCAGAGTGTTCTGTATCAAGTGTTGTGGCCGGTTCCGGACTAATATTGCTGGTGCCCCCCTCCCATACCACGGATGGCTTAAACAACCTCTCTAAAAAGATGTTGGGGGGACCGCATCGCATTTTGCGCCGATGCGGGCGAGGATATCCGCCGCCTGATTGTTTTCCCGAGCCACATGGTGAAATTCGAGCCCCTCGAACCGAGCTGACATTTTTAGGACGGCGTTACAATAGGCTGCCATCTTCGGATCCTTGGCATCAAAGTCTCCACTTATTTGGGATATTGCGAGGTTCGAGTCCCCACGCACCTCCAGGCGCTGAATGCCCATGGAAACTGCCATCCGAAGACCATGTAACAGGGCTTCGTATTCGGCTGCATTGTTGGAATCTGTATACAGTATCTGCAGTACGTATTGAAATGTATCTCCGGCTGGGGACGTCAGGATGATGGCCCATTTAGCAATCCGGCCCGTGGCGTCGCGTTTGTTTATGATATCATTGAGTGGCACCTCCGAGGCTACTGTAATCGAACACTCTTGAAAGTAGTGTCGCAGTTTCTGGGATGCCATGAATACCGCATAAGCTATCTTTTGATAATGTGGGTACCGTGATTTGCATGGAGTGAGGACAGTGGATACATAATATATCGGCTTTTGAAGAGGGAATTTATGTCCGTGCGCTTATCGTTCGACGACGAGCACTGCGCTTACAACCTGATGATTTGCCGCAATGTATAATAGCATTGGTTCGCCGATGTTTGGCGCGGCCAGGATTGGGTTGGTTGCCAGTATGGCTTTTATTTCATCCAATCCGGTTGTGGCAGCGTCCGTCCACTCGAAGTGTTCGGTGCACCGAAGGAGGCGATAAAGGGGTAATGCCTTTTCTCCTAAGCGGGAGATAAAGCGGCTTAGAGCCGCCACACATCCAGTGAACTTCTGGATTTGTTTGAGGTCTGTTGGGGTAGCCAACTGTGACAAAGCTTGGATTTTGGCCAGATTAGCTTTAATACCTCTACTGGAGACAATGAAACCCAGGAGCTTTCCGACTGCTACGCCGAAAACGCATTTTTCCGGATTGAGCTTGATGTCGTATGTTCAGAGGTTGTCGAATGTGAGCCTCAAGTCGTCTATCAGAGAGTCGACGTGTTTGGTTTTGACGACCACATCATCTACGTATGCCTCTATTGTTTTGCCGATTTGTTTCTCCAGACATGTCTGAATCATGCGCTGATATGTTGCGCCGGCGTTTTTGAGCCCAAAAGGCATTGTGTTGAAATAGAAGGGACCGTATGGTGTGATAAATGCCGTTGTGGCTTGGTCGGACTCCGCCATCTTGATTTGGTGGTAACCGGAGTATGCGTCGAGGAAACACAATGACTCGTGTCCTGCGGTAGCATCAATAATTTGATCAATGCGGGGGAGGGGGAAGGGATCCTTTGGGCAAGCTTTATTGAGGTCCTTGAAATCGATGCAAAGGCGCCAGGATTTATCCTTATTTGGTACCATCACCAGGTTTGCTAGCCAGTCCGGGTGTTTTATTTCTCTGATGAATCCGGCCTCCAATAACTTGGCTAGTTCCTCTCCCATGGCATGTCTCTTAGGTTCGGAGAAACGCCGAAGAGCCTGCTTGACCGGATTGAATCCCTTTAGGATATTGAGGCTATGCTCGGCCAGCCTGCATGGGATTCCTGGCATGTCTGAGGGATGCCAGGCGAATATGTCCCAATTCTCACGTAGGAACTCTCGTAGTGCGGCGTCCACGGCAGGGTTTAATTGTGCCTCGATGCAGGCTGTTTTTGTAGGGTCCGTTGGGTGGACTTGGAATTTGACTATTTCATCCGCTGGTTTAAACGAGATGGACTTGGATCTCTTATCGAGTATCACGTCGTCCCTGTCCACTGTGGAGCGTAGCGTGGTTAATTCCTCGGCCGAGAGGGCTTCGGATAATGCCTCAAGGGCCAGCACGGCTGTTTTGTTTTCGGTGCGGAGTGCTGTGTCCGGATCACTGGCGAGAGTAATGATTCCGTTGGGCCCGGGCATTTTGAGCTTCATGAACCCATAATGGGGTACGGCTTGCAAGATCGTGAATGCCTCACATCCTAAAAGGGCGTGGTATCCACTGCTGAACGGGGCCACTTGAAATGTAATTTCTTCGGACCTATAGTTCTCTGGCATACCGAATACCACATCTAGTGTGATTTTTCCAGCGCATCGTGCTTCCAGACTTGGTATGATTCCTCTGAAGTTTGTGCTACTTTGCTCAATGCGGTTCCAGTCTATTTCCATTTTTTGAAGAGTTTCCTCATAGATGAGGTTTAATCCGCTGCCGCCGTCCATGAATACTTTGGTGAGTCGAAAGCCGTCCACAATTGGACCGAGGACCAGTGCGGCTAGTGCTTGGGTTGTTCGGAATTTAGGTTCGTCACTGGCATTGAAGGTAATAGCCGTGCCACTCCATGGATTTATTGCTACTACATGGCAGATTTCGGCAATGCTGCGGAGTGTTCGCTTGCGCCTATTATTTGACGCGAATGTAACACCCCCAGTGTCATGCTATAGTAATCCATCATGATGATGCTAAGATGTTGAGTTTTGCAATAATAATCATGTTGGGATAATATCTCTTTTAATATTCCTTCTTTGAATTCCATTCAAAGTCAAAGTGCAAAAGGAAGTTAATCAAAACTTGTTGGAAAAATGTTCACCTTTTAGCAAATAATCCAAAACTAATTATTGTTAAGGAACACAACATCATCATCAACTCTAAATGGGCCTAATGCTTTTAATAGAGCCAAAACAGCCTATTAAAATGCCCTTTGCTTTTGTGAAAAATCCAAAACAATTCAAACTCCGCCCAAGCTTTTTGTGGCAGGTGCCAAATATTGTAATGTATTTATTTGGCCAAGTCCCACATTTTACAGAACTCCTTTGCAGCTCAAATATTGCACAGCATTTTTCTGTAAAAAGAAAAGAGCAAAAGAAAAGGCAAAAGGGAAAAAGAGAAAGCCCCCTATCCCCTGGGCCTAATCCACCCGAGCCGGCCCATCCAGCCCACTCCCTACACCGAACACCCCTGTCCCCTTTGGGCCTCGGCCCACATCCACCAGCCGGCCCAGCCCACGCCCCCCTTCCCCCGGGGTCGTCCTCCTCACTGCTCCTCCGACCGGGGCGCGTCCCCGCCGGACCGGGCGCCGCCTCGTACTGCCACGTCGCCGGCAAGGGATAAGGATCCCCCTCGACGCCTTAGTCCTCTCCCACTCCCCCCACTTGCTCAATCCCCCCTCCCTGGTCCTCTGCGCTCCCTCCCCTCCAGATCCGCCTCGGCCGCACCTCTCCGTCACCACTCACCGCACTCCACCGCGGCCACCGGCCGGCCTTCGCCTCACCGATGTGCCCCCAGGTGCTGCATCGACCTACTCATCCGCCCCGCTGAGCCACACGGACCGGGACGACCCCGCAGCACCACCACGACCTCGCCTTCGCCCTCGGCTCCGACGAACGCCGCCGCCCCGAATCCACGTCACTGCTGCTCCTAGTCACCCAACGGGCCACCGTGTGCCCCCAAGGTGAGCTCCGGCCCCCTTTTCCCTCTCCTCGCGTGTCTCCGCCTCCACCGCAGCTAGTTCGCAGCGTAGCCGAGCTCCGCCGTCCGCTGTGGCCATCGGGCTCGCGCACCCCAGCGCTTCTCTGCCCGCACCGGCCATCCCCACGTGCTCCTGGCCCTCCCAGGAGGCCAGTGAGCCCCTTAGCCAGCCAGCCAGCACCTCACGGCCTCGATCCCACGCTCGCCCGTAGCTGCTCAGCCGCTGACCTCGTCGCCGGTGCCGTTTCCGACCACCCGCGGACGTGCCACCACCACCAAACGACACGGCGTCGTGTCGCCGTTCGAACGGACCCAGCCGCGCGCCGAACGGCGCCGTAAAACGCGTTTCTGATGCGGCCCGAGCGGCTCCGCCGCGTTTAGGCGTCGCCGGTGGTGATACGCCGGCCACCGCCGACGTGGCACACCTGGGGCCACCCTTGGGTCGCTGCCAGTGGGCCTAGCAGGCCCCGTTGACTGGGTTGACCCAGTCAACGTGCTGACTGGGCAACCCCAGCCACTGACATGTGGGCCCCCTGTGTTAGATTAGTCTAATAACATTTCATAAATAAAAATGATTAGTTAACCTAAAATACTCACTGACGCCCGGGGCCCACCCTCTAATTAACCCTCTGTTAGTCTAAATTAACACTGTTAAACTCATAGAGGCTGACATGTGGATCCCACTAGACCCACATGTCAGGTTTGACCTGGTCAGCCGTCTGTTGACCTGTTGATGTCACTGTGACATCATGCTGACATCATATATCATTTTATGTAAATAAAATAAATCCATAATATAAGAAAATCTTTAGAAATTCATAGTAATTAAACCGTAACTCCAATGAAAATGTTTTCTATATGAAAGTTGCTCAGAAAAATCCAACGAATCCGAATACGCGGTTCGTTCATCTATCACATGCCCCTAGCATGCTGAACTTGGAACTGTCCCCTCTCTATTATCTGTCCGGAAGCCACCTAACGCCGGGAATTCATCCTCGGATGTTTATCCCCTCCGTTTGCAATGTGTAGTACTACGTTAGGGCAACCCTAGCTCTGCCCGTCGTCATGTTATGCCTTGTGATGCATTGTTTGCTCTGTATTTACTGTTTCTTCCCCCTCTTCTCTCCGGTAGACCCCGAGACCGATGATGCCACTGTGATCGACTACGTCACCGACGACCCCTCCTTCTTGTCTGAGCAACCAGGCAAGCAAACCCCCCTTGAGCATTCTGATATCGCCCATTTCTTTCCCTCTCATGCTTGCATTAGAACTGCTACTGTTTTCTGTATGATCCTACTCTGATGCATAGCCTTTTGTTGTTACCTGCTTTCATACCTTACCTGCTTATCCTAAACTGCTTAGTATAGGATGGTTAGTGATCCATCAGTGACCCCCACCTTGTCCCGGTTGCCCCGCTTTATGTTCGATGACTCGATCAACGTGATCGACGCCCAGGCCCCGACACCGCACATCACCCCCCCCCCCTTAGTTGTACGACTCTGCAGAGTTACCATCGAGTGTCGAGGGTGGAACCTCTTACATCACTCCTAATGAGATCTCCGTAGTGTAGCTTTACAATCGAGGTCATCGAGGGTGATTTCCTCCTTAACCACTTCCGTTACGGCTCTGTCGTGCAACCCATCAAACGTGAACCTCGAGGGTGGATCCTCTTACGTTCACCTTGATGACAACATCGAGTGGAATTCACCGGGGGTGATTCCCCGGGTTTTCCCCTTGGTGTTAGACACACAGTTACTATGGTTACTATGACTTTGCACTGAACCATGTGACTAAAGATGGGTTGACCCTGAGTGGTACCCGCGCGAGCTTAATTGCGAGTGATGTGGAGTCGGGTTGACCTGGATGGTGCCCGCGAGATACTTACGAGGCGTGGCCGGGCATTCTTAGCCCTTACCGCAAGTACTCGAGATGGGGAAACAGGGTCACATCTTTCATGAGTCTCTGCTTGTTACCGCACGTTCCTAATCCACTACGATTTGGATATTTGATCCGAGGGGCCTCTGGCCTGATAGCACTAACCATCACGTGGGCATAGTATAGGTGTTCTGCGTCGTATACATCAGCCGAAGCTTAATAGACGTCAGCGACTGAGAAGCGTGCGCCGGGTTGGACTGGAAAGCATCTACCTTGTTGAAGGAGGTAGCTAGGTCTGCTCACCGGCCGCCCATGCAACGTGCAGGAGTTCCCGGGGAGATGGCCCATGAACCCTGGGGGCATAGGTTTAGTCCGGCGTGCTGGCCTCTCTATTAAGCCTAGGTCGGGTTGCGGCGTATTGTTTGGCCGAGGCCGGGCATGACCTAGGAAAGTGTGTCCGGCCGGAGTTAATCGAGCGTGGTGGGTAAGTTGGTGCACCCCTGCAGGGAAGAAAACATCTATCAATAGCCTGTCCTACGGTAACAGACACATGGAGTTGTATCCCGATCGATACAACTAGAACTGGATACTTGTTATGAGAAATGAATGGATGGCGATGAGAATTGGATTGTGATGATAACTGGATAGTATGGCTCTGGGATTGATTTCTTGCAGGGAGTTGAGAAAGGATCTCTGGCCGAGGTTGATAACATTACTGCTACCTTACTTTATGTTACTCTACTCCCTCCTATTGCTGCAAGATGGTGGTTTCCAGAAGATGCTAGTCTTCGATAGGCTAGGCTTTCCCCTTCCCTTTTGGCATTCTGCAGTTTAGTCCACAGATACAACATATTGCTTTGATACAGATGCATACTTAGTTTAGATCTGATGTAAGTCTTGCGAGTACTTTGGATGAGTACTCACGGTTGCTTTGCTACTCCTTTTTCCCCATACCCGATTGTTGTGACCAGATGACGGATCCCAGGAGCCAGACGACGCCACTGATGACTATTACTACCCGGAGGATGCTTACTTCTACGTGAAGCCTGCAGACGACTAGGAGTAGTTAGGAGGCTCCCAGGCAGGAGGCCTTGCCTTTTCGTTCAATGTTGCTTTTGTGCTAGCCTTCTTAAGGCAAAACTTGTCTAACTTATGTCTGTACTCAGATATTGTTGCTTCCGCTGACTCTTGTGTATTCGAACTTATGTATTTGAGCCTCGAGGCCCCTGGCTTGTAATATAAAGCTTGTATTATTTTGATTTGTGTCTAGAGTTGTGTTGTGATATCTTCCCATGAGTCCTTGATCTTGATCGTACACATTTGTGTGTATGATTAGTGTACGATTGAATCGAGGGCGTCACAAGTTGGTAACAGAGCCAACTGCCTGTAGGATCCCCCTTTCCAACTCCTTGGCCGAAGTTGAGTCTAGTCACCGAAAAACTTTTACTAACATTGGCTGTGTGTCTTATGGGCCCACGTCGCCGTATGGGTGGTATTAGGAT
Organism: Triticum urartu; assembly: GCF_056163025.1. NCBI lineage: Eukaryota > Viridiplantae > Streptophyta > Magnoliopsida > Poales > Poaceae > Triticum > Triticum urartu. Next base: position 723,546,130 of record NC_141874.1, on the reverse strand, counting down.
CTTTTACTCCTCGTATATACTCTGGGACCCTAATCTCTCTTCTATTCGGGTTAAATGGTTTTACTAACTCGAACATTAGGATCTCATGATCACATCCGCCTGGAGAGCCCCTTATTTCAGATGATCGCCTGCTGCATCAGAAGATTCCGAAGATACTCGACGATTTTCTCTCGAGACTTTGTGCCTCTAGCCTTGGCAATTCCCTACCACCGAAATATCCTTATGGATAACTACTCACACTTACCAATCTTACATTCTATCCCATTAATCTTGTTATTACAAGATACCTTGAAATACATCGGAATTTCCGAGAATCCTTTCTGCCCCCCTACGAATAATTCCTCACACTTATCGAGGATTCGTTCATTCCTAGTTGATCATATGTCTCACAAAATTCTTCGAGTGCAATTCGATCTCCAGAAGATCCACTAAAGCCTAGTGCTCCCGAAAGTTTTGTCTGCCTGCATTATGGTTAAATCCATATGTCTAGCAATATTCATTAACATCCTTTGTCCTTGTCATCCTGAGCCTATTGATTCTTTATGTTGCGATTGCTCGCAATCATCAGCCGAACCCTGAAATTTGACCTTCCTACTCATAAGTCATTCTGGACATGAGCTGGTTCTCGGCAAACCAAACCTTAATTGATTGTCGATCTATATCTATTCAACTTACTTGTATTTTGATCAGAGTGTCTGCTTTTGATCTTCTAATTTGGAAATCATAATTTCTTTGCATTAAGCATCGAATTATTCAATTGCTTCTATAATCCGATGCCTTTGCATTCTTTTCTTCTCCTGATTGAATATTGATACTCAAAGCAGATCCATTGAAGACCGTTGAATTGTTTGTTGGATTATTATCCGGCAGTTCCCTTCATGTTCAAAATTTTATGCGCTTTTCCTCGGATACATAATGCCTTTGGTAAATTGTATCATGTCCTTTTGTCAAACATGCTCTACTTTCGAGCTTGTGTTAATTACTCCTGAAACTTGTAGTATATGTTCCTAAGATGCCCCAAGGGGTTGAACTAATTTTTTCCCTAATTTGTGTGAACCCGGAAATTTCTATGGGTCATACTCTACTGGTGTTACACCAGATAAAAATTTCTACACTACAACTTCGTCAAATGCGAGAAGTAATTGAGAGTTTATGCATTGAAGAAGTGGGAGTCGACCTTGAACTTTGTGTTCATACCCATAGACACGATGTAGATCTTATCATGGAAGCTTCTCATACAATTAAGGTTCCCTTGGTACAAGCTCATCTTGCATGTGTAAATTGGTTCCTTGCAATCGTGGTTCCGACCATATTTCTCCTTGATTCCATTTCCTGGACAAGTTAAAATACTTGTCTTTTGCAGATCATTTCATCTATCCAACATCTATGTTGATCTACCTCGAGTATTGCCCCCTGTTCTCTCGAGGATATTGTGTCATTGCACTACTCTTGAGAATTCTCATTGGAATAATACTCCATCACATCATTCCTAGCCTGATCGGCTATATCATTATCATGCTAAATTTTAACTGTGCTACCTGGTCCTTCTTCCCGGAGCAAAATTTTTGACGATGAGCTAAGCCTACGTCAATCTTCCTCGTCATATCATTTCGCCTTGAATAGCAAGCTTGATTTTGAGTTTGTGTCATACATGTGGTTCCAATAACCTTTCGCTTCATCATTCTTTTGACTGGATGTCATCGCCGATCGATTACATCTTCATGAAAACTCTCGACAAATGTGTCGTGATCATCATCAACATTCTGAGCTTTTCCAGGATATCAATCGAATTCATGGTGAGAAATACAATCCTCCCCCTCGATGATTTATGTTATCATCACAACATTCTTGCCTTCCCCAACACAAACTTGTTCATATAATTTTGGAAATACATCCTTGTTGGCATGTCGATGGATTGCTACTGAGCTCGTCGGCCACACCCTCATCTTTTCCCTGCTAATATGGTATGACTTATTATCTAAGTTGTTTCCGATGGATCCTTGGTGTATCCAAAGAGTGACCTTTGCTTGAAACCATGTCAATGCTATCTCAAAGCATGTCTGTGGTAATCCGATCTCCAATAAGAACATTTGAAGCACGATACTAAATTTTCTTTATCAATTATCCAAACACTGTTGTATGGGTAATGTCATGAAATTTCTTTCCCTTTACCTAATTGGTTATCTACTTACTATCCTGCCATGGATATCTTTCTCTACTTGTCCTTGGGAAGGATATACCCCTAAAATATGTGTTTAAACACATTTTCCTTTCCATTGTTCTATTTAATCTGACAATTACATTTTCCTTTCCATTGGTTTCTTTAAACCTTATTGTGATCTATATTATATAAGCAGTAATATTTCCCTGCTTATATCAACACCTCATTGTATCTCTCTGTCAGTAAGACCCTGTTACTATTGTTGGTGACATTCTGGTAGCCACCGATGGACGAGAACTTTGCCTAATGGCCTGCCTCGTTCAACGAGCAGGAAAATGGTTCTCTTCGTCCCTCGCCCTTGGTACTGACGTTGTTGCCGACATAACTGACAGGCTGCCCTCTGACATGCCTTGCTATCATGACCATGCAAAATGCTAGCGCCCTTTCTACTTTTAACCCACATGGTGGGCCCATAACCCACAGTTCCACAGGATCAAAACCTGACTCTCTTGTACAACCTTGATTCCGAAATATTCTTGGCACTCAGCTTCGTGTGAATACACGAGCCAACTTCCTCACCATGTTTCATTTCGGTATCAGAGGCAACATTAATCTTCTTTGCTTTGAACCCCTTCATCACCTATTTTAGGCATCAACTGGATGCCTACCTGGTTAAAACTTGCTGAATCTCCGTATAGCACTCTCAATACGTCATGGTGCTTCTAAAATATCCTTCCTTGAGATAACTATAGGATGCTGATCCTTTCAGACAATTGTCCTTATAGCTTCCCCCTTACTCCACCTCTTAAATCTCAGGACGAGATTTCTTGTAGTGGAGGAGATTTGTAACACCCCCAGTGTCATGCTACAGTAATCCATCATGATGATGCTAAGCTGCTGAGTTTTGCAATAATAATCATGTTGGGATAATATCTCTTTTCAATATTCCTTCTTTGAATTCAAAGTCAAAGTGCAAAATGAAGTTGATCAAAACTTGTTCGAAAAATGTTCACCTTTTAGCAAATAATCCAAAACTAATTGTTGTTAAGGAACACAACATCATCATCAACTCTAAATGGGCTTAATGCTTTTAATAGAGCCAAAACAGCCTATTAAAATGCCCTTTGCTTTTGTGAAAAATCCAAAACAATTCAAACTCCCCCAAGTTTTTTGTGGCAGGTGCCAAATATTGTAATGTATTTATTTGGCCAAGTCCCACATTTTACAGAACTCCTTTGCAGCTCAAATATTGCATAGCATTTTTCTGTAAAAAGAAAAGAGCAAAAGAAAAGGCAAAAGGGAAAAAGAGAAAGCCCCCTATCCCCTGGGCCTAATCCACCCGAGCCAGCCCATCCAGCCCACTCCCAACACCGAACACCCTAGTCCCCTTTGGGCCTCGGCCCACATCCACCAGCCGGCCCAGCCCACGCCCCCCTTCCCCCAGGGTCGTCCTCCTCACTGCTCCTCTGACCGGGGCACGTCCCCGCTGGACCGGGCGCCGCCTCGTACTGCCACGTCGCCGGCAAGGGATAAGGATCCCCCCTCGACGCCTTAGTCCTCTCCCACTCCCCCCCACTTGCTCTCTCCCCTCCCTGGTCCTCTGCGCTCTCTCCCCTCCAGATCCGCCTCGGCCGCGCCTCTCCGTCGCCATTCACCGCACTCCACCGCGGCCACCGGCCGGCCTTCGCCTCGCCGATGTGCCCCCAGGTGCTGCATCGACCTACTCATTCGCCCCGCCGAGCCACACGGACCGGGACGACACCGCAGCACCACCACGTCCTCGCCTTCGCCCTCGGCTCCGACGAACGCCGCCGCCCCGAATCCACGCCACTGCTGCTCCTAGTCACCCAACGGGCCACCGTGTGCCCCCAAGGTGAGCTCCGGCCCCCTTTTCCCTCTCCTCGCGTGTCTCCGCCTCCACCGCAGCTAGTTCGCAGCGTAGCCGAGCTCCGCCATCCGCTGTGGCCATCGGGCTCACGCACCCTAGCGCTTCTCTGCCCGCACCGGCGATCCCCACGTGCTCCTGGCCCTCCCAGGAGGCCAGTGAGCCCCTTAGCCAGCCAGTTAGCACCTCACGGCCCCGATCCCGCGCTCGCCCGTAGCTGCTCAGCCGCTGACCTTGTCGCCGGTGTCGTTTCCGACCACCCACGGACGTGCCACCACCACCAAACGACGCGGCGTCGTGTCGCCGTTCGAACGGACCCAGCCGCGCGCCGAACGGCGCCGTTAAACGCGTTTCTGGTGCGGCCCGAGCGGCTCCGCCGCGTTTAGGCGTCGCCGGCGGCGATACGCCAGCCACCGCCGACGTGGCACACCTGGGGCCACCCCTGGGTCGCTCCCAGCAGGCCCAGCAGGCCCCGTTCACTGGGTTGACCCAATCAACGTGCTGACTGGGCAACCCCAGCCACTAACATGTGGGCCCCCTGTGTTAGATTAGTCTAATAACATTTTATAAATAAAAATGATTAGTTAACCTAAAATACTCACTGACTCCCGGGGCCCACCCTCTAATTAACCCTCTGTTAGTCTAAATTAACACTGTTAAAGTCATAGAGGCTGACATGTGGGTCCCACTAGACCCACATGTCAGGTTTGATCTGGTCAGCCGTCTGTTGACCTGCTGATGTCACTGTGACATCATGCTGACGTCATATATCATTTTCTGTAAATAAAATAAATCCAGAGTATAAGAAAATCTTTAGAAATTCATAGTAATTAAACCGTAACTCTGATGAAAATGTTTTCTATATGAAAGTTGCTCAGAAAAAATCCAACGAATCCGAATACACGGTTCGTTCATCTGTCACATGCCCCTAGCATGCTGAACTTGGAACCGTCCCCTATCTATCATCTGTCCGGAAACCACCTAACGCCGGGAATTCATCCTCGGATGTTTATCCCCTCCGTCTGCAACATGTAGTACTACGTTAGGGCAACCCTAGCTCTGCCCGTCGTCATGTTATGCCTTGTGATGCATTGTTTGATCTGTATTTACTGTTTCTTCCCCCTCTTCTCTCCGGTAGACCCCGAGATCGATGATGCCACTATGATCGACTACGTCACCAACGACCCCTCCTTCTTGTCTGAGGAACCAGGCAAGCAAACCCCCCTTGAGCATTCCGATATCGCCCATTTCTTTCCCTCTCATGCTTGCATTAGAACTGCTACTGTTTTCTGTATGATCCTACTCTGATGCATAGCCTGTTGTTGTTACCTGCTTTCATACCTTACCTGCTTATCCTAAACTGCTTAGTATAGGATGGTTAGTGATCCATCAGTGACCCCCACCTTGTCCCGGTTGCCCCGCTTTATGTTCGATGACTCGATCAACGTGATCGACGCCCAGGCCCCGACACCGCACATCACCCACCCCCCTTAGTTGTACGACTCTGCAGAGTTACCATCGAGTGTCAAGGGTGGAACCTCTTACATCACTCCTGATGAGATCTCCATAGTGTAGCTTTACGGTCGAGGTCATCGAGGGTGATTTCCTCCTTAACCACTTCCGTTACGGCTCTGTCGTGCAACCCATCAAACATGAACCTCGAGGGTGGATCCTCTTATGTTCACCTAATGACAACATCGAGTGGAATTCACCAGGGGTGATTCCTTGGGTTTTCCCCTTGGTGTTAGACACACAGTTACTATGGTTACTATGACTTTGCACTGAACCATGTGACTAAAGACGGGTTGACCCTGAGTGGTACCCGCGCGAGCTTAATTGCGAGTGATGTGGAGTCGGGTTGACCTGGATGGTGCCTGCGAGATACTTACGAGGCGTGGCCGGGCATTCTTAGCCCTTGCCGCAAGTACTCGAGACGGGGCAACGGGGTCACATCTTTCATGAGTCTCTGCTTGTTACCGCGCGTTCCTAATCCACTACGATTTGGATATTTGATCCGAGGGGCCTCTGGCCTGATAGCACTAACCATCACGTGGGCATAGTATGGGCGTTCTGCGTCATATACATCAGCTGAAGCTTAATAGACGTCAGCGACTGAGCGGCGCACGCCGGGTTGGACTGGAAAGCATCTACCTTGTTGAAGGAGGTAGCTAGGTCTGCTCGCCGGCCGCCCACGCAACGTGCAGGAGTTCCCGAGGTGATGGCCCATGAACCCTGGGGGCATAGGTTTAGTCCGGCGTGCTGGCCTCTCTATTAAGCCTAGGTCGGGTTGCAGCATATTGTTTGGCCGAGGCCGGGCATGACCCAGGAAAGTGTGTCCGGCCGGAGTTAATTGAGCGTGGTGGGTAAGTTGGTGCACCCCTGCAGGGAAGAAAACATCTATCGATAGCCTGTCCTACGATAACGGACACTTGGAGTTGTATCCGATCGATACAACTAGAACTGGATACTTGTTATGAGAAATGAATTGATGGTGATGAGAATTGGATTGTGATGATAAATGGATAGTATGGCTCTGGGATTGATTTCTTGCAGGGAGTCGAGAAAGGATCTCTGGCCGAGGTTGATAACATTACTGCTACCTTACTTTATGTTACTCCACTCCCTCCTGTTGCTGCAAGATGGTGATTTCCAGAAGATGCTAGTCTTCAATAGGCTAGGCTTTCCCCTTCCCTTCTGGCATTCTGCAGTTTTGTCCACAGATACAACCTATTGCTTTGATACAGATGCATACTTAGTTTAGATCTGATGTAAGTCTTATGAGTACTTTGGATGAGTACTCATGGTTGCTTTGCTACTCTTTTTTCCCCATACCCGATTGTTGCGACCAAATGACGGATCCCAGGAGCCAGACGACGCCACTGATGACTACTACTACCCGGAGGATCCTTACTTCTACGTGAAGCCCGCAGACGACTAGGAGTAGTTAGGAGGCTCCCAGGCAGGAGGCCTTGCCTTTTCGTTCAATGTTGCTTTTGTGCTAGCCTTCTTAAGGCAAAACTTGTCTAACTTATGTCTGTACTCAGATATTGTTGCTTCCGCTGACTCTTGTGTATTCGAACTTATGTATTTGAGCCTCGAGGCCCCTGGCTTGTCATATAAAGCTTGTATTATTTTGTTTTGTGTCTAGAGTTGTGTTGTGATATCTTCCCGTGAGTCCTTGATCTTGATCGTACACATTTGCGTGTATGATTAGTGTACGATTGAATCGAGGGCGTCACACCGAAGGTCTCAAAGACTGTTAATACCGTATTGTTATCCACGGGATGGTGCTCTGTGGCATTTGGGATAAGAAGATCCTCACCACATTTGGCCACCTGCCGGAGTATCCAACATGCTCTAAGGCTGTGCGTTGGTATTGTATCCGTTGTGCTATGAATTTTGCAGGGTCCGTTAAGCCATCCCTCCAATACGGTTCCGTGCCCTATAGAGGGTTTTTGCTTCTTTGTAATGAACTCAGGTGTCTTATGATAGTGCACCCTTTTGCCTTGGACTGGGTGCATATTCGGAGCCGGATTATCCCAAAATTTCGTTTCGGTTTTCCAGGAACTTTCCATCGCACAGTACTTTCGTACTATGGATGGCAAGTCGACGAAGCATGATATGTCACGGCAACTTATGGCGTTAAGGATTCCCTTGTCCGTGCAGTTATTGCAAAAAAGTGAGACTGCGTCTTCCTCGCGGCAGCCCTTAACCTTGTTCATCACAAGGAGGAATATGGACCAATAAAGATGTACTGTTTCATGGGGATCTTGCCTGACGTGGGAAAGATCGTTTATGTGTGGGTGGGTGGGTGGATTTAAGTCCGGACCCCCTACCCGATCTGAGACCCAGGGGCCGAGGGGTTTCCGATCTTGGAAGTTCGATTCCGGTATGTTTCCCGATGAGTCTGGCCCGCTGCCTGACTCCAGGTTTAGGGTTTGGGTGATGTCCTCCCATAAATGGGTATCCGGCTCGGAGAGCTCAGGAATTCGGACATAGCTAGTCCTCAAGATAGAGGAAGAATCGCCGCATTGTACCTCCACCACCGCAACATGATGGGTGACCGGTGGAGAGTTAATCTCCCTTTGATCAGGTTTAAGCCCAATCCGATCATAGTCCGTAGCGACTCCCAAGGCGGCGATGCGATCCAAGAGCTCGTTTAGGGAAGAGAGCTCCATTAGATCCATCTGCTCGGCGAACTCCGAGCCGGCGTGGAGGCTATTTTCGATGACCCAAGAAGTCATCGTCGGTGCAGCAGCTGAACAGGCGGTCATGATGAAACTGCCTAGCCGGAGAGTTTGGTTGACAGCCAGGGCTCCCCTGGCGGTAATGTTGTTTTTAACAACGAGATGAGGCATCCTTCCTTACGGCGACATCACAGAGGAACTCTCATTGAAAGCACCAATGTCGGTGTCAAAACTGGCGGATCTCGGGTAGGGGGTCCCGAACTATGCGTCTAAGGCGGATGGTAACAGGAGGCAGGGGACACGATGTTTTAACCAGGTTCGAGCCCTCTTGATGGAGGTAAAACCCAACGTCCTGCTTGATTTATTCTTGATGATATGAGTATTACAAGAGTTGATCTACCATGAGATCGGAGAGGCTAAACCCTAGAAGCTAGCCTATGGTATGATTGTATGTTGTCCTACGGACTAAAACCCTCCGGTTTATATAGACACCGGAGGGGGCTAGGGTTACACAAGGTCGGTTACAAAGGAGGAGATACACATATCTGTATTGCCTAGCTTGCCTTCCACGCCAAGTAGAGTCCCATCCGGACACGGGACGAAGTCTTCAATCCTGTATCTTCATAGTCCAACAGTCCGGCCAAAAGATATTGTCCGGCTGTCCGGAGACCCCCTAACCCAGGACTCCCTCAACAAGCATAGAGAATTTATTATTCTCTACATAAGCAAAATTCTTCTTAATCGGAATAGTGGGAGTATCATAAGAGACTCGAATACTATAAATTGTTTCCACATTAAAAGAGTAATGTTCAGAAAAAGGGTAATCATAATCATGACAAGTTTTATAAATATAATCATCACTACTTTTTATATCATATGTATCATCACAATAATTATCACAAGTAGCAACTTTGTTCTCATCATAATCGATTGAAACCTCTTCCAAGATAGTGAAATCGTTACTAAATAAAGTCATGACCTCTCCAAATCCACTTTCATAATTATCACAATAAGATGCAACATCCTCCAAAATAGCGGGATCATTACTTCCTAAGTTGACACTCTTCCAAACCCACTTTCATCAATATAATCATCATAAGTAGGAGGCATGCTATCATCATAATAAATTTGCATATCAAAACTTGGGAGACTACAAATATCATCTTCATTAAACATAGCTTCCCCAAGCTTGGGACTAACATTAATTGCAGCAAATATATTCTCAAAAACATCATCTTCATCAAACAAGCATCCCCAAGCTTGGGCCTTTTCATATCATAAGCATAATCACATTCATCATTAATAGTATGGATAGCACTGATAGTACAGGAATTATCATCATCACAATGAGTAATAGGTGCAACATAATTTGGGCGGGATACCCTTTTTACCTTTGCTTCTCCATCTTTTATTTTTCTTCTTCACATCATGTGTGGGTTTAACCCTCTTTTCGGAGCTCCTTATTAATGAGATTGGTTGAATAGGAGGCGCCTCCTCGTTACCTGATTCATCATAAGAAATAATAGGAGGATATTGGGAAGTCTCTTCCCTTTCATTAGTATTCTCTTCATCCTCTATTTGTTTTCTTTTCTTTATGTAGTTGGCAATATAAGGATTTTCAATGCAATTCACTGCGCAATACATATAAATTTCCTCTAGATCAAAATGAAGAACTCTATCAAGGGTAAATTCTGGAATAACCATAGTTATACGTTTCATTTCTTCATAACCCAAGAACAAACTAAGTTCGTTATGATGTGCAAGGGAAATCAAGTCATCACAATTTTTGGACATGATACGATCATGAAACAATTCGCATTGGGTACTAAAATGACCATGTTCATTGCAAAGTTCACAAGTATGGCTAAGAAAATTTAAATTTTCAGCACAAACATCTAGCCTTTCTTGCAACCATTTAGTTTCTAAATGCTTATGCCTCTTGCAATATCTATCTTCCCTATTTGGTGTGTACTTGCAAACCCAATGCACTCCACAAAAATGGACATGTTTATAGGAGACATTTTCATCATAACTAGTGCAATCATCATTAGTACTATGGATATTCAAGGAGTTCATACTAACAACATTGCAATAATCATGCTCATCATTCAAAGATTTAGTGCCAAACATTTTAATGCATTCTTCTTCTAACACTTTGGCACAATTCTCCTTCCCATCATACTCACGAAAGATATTAAAAAGATGAAGCGTATGAGGTAAACTCAATTCTAGCTTTTTAGTTTTCTTTTATAAACTAAACTAGTGCTAAAACAAGAAACAAAAAGATACGATTGCAAGATCTAAAGATATACCTTCAAGCGCTAACCTCCCCGGCAACGGCGCCAGAAAAGAGCTTGATGTCTACTACACAACCTTCTTCTTGTAGACATTGTTGGGCTTCCAAGTGCAGAGGTTTGTAGGACAGTAGCAAATTTCCCTCAAGTGGATGACCTAAGGTTTATCAATCCATAGGAGGCATAGGATGAAGATGTCTCTCTCAAGCAACCCTGCAACGAAATAACAAAGAGTCTCTTGTGTCCCCAACACACCCAATACAATGGTAAATTGTATAGGTGCACTAGTTCGGCAAAGAGATGGTGATACAAGTGGTATATGGATGGTAGATAAACGTTTTTGTAATATGAAAATATAAAAACAGCAAGGTAACTAATGATAAAAGTGAGCACAAACGGTATTGCAATGCATTGAAACAAGGCCTAGGGTTCATACTTTCACTAGTGCAAGTTCTCTCAACAATAATAACATAATTGGATCACATAACTATCCCTCAACATGCAAGAAAGAGTCACTCCGAAGTCACTAATAGCGGAGAACAAGCGAAGAGATTATGGTAGGGTACGAAACCACCTCAAAGTTATTCTTTCTGATCGATCTATTCAAGAGTCCGTAGTAAAATAACATTAAACTATTCTTTCCGTTCAATCTATCATAGAGTTCGTACTAGAATAACACCTTAAGACACAAATCAACCAAAAACCTAATGTCACCTAGATACTCCAATATCACCTCAAGTATCTGTGGGTATGATTATACGATATGCATCACACAATCTCAGATTCATCTATTCAAACCAACAAAAGTACTTCAAAGAGTGCCCCAAAGATTCTACCGGAGAGTCAAGACGAAAACGTGTGCCAACCCCTATGCATAGGTTCATGGGTGGAACCTGCAAGTTGATCACCAAAACATACATCAAGTGTATCAATAGAATACCCCATTGTCACCACGGTTATCCCACGCAAGACATACATCAAGTGTTTTCAAATCCTTAAAGACTCAGTCCGATAAGATATCTTCAAAGGGAAAACTCAATCCATTACAAGAGAGTAGAGGGGGAGAAACATCATAAAATCCAACTATAATAGCAAAGCTCGCGATACATCAAGATCGTACCACCTCAAGAACACGAGAGAGAGAGAGAGAGAGATCAAACACATAGCTACTAGTACATACCCTCAGCCCCGAGGGAGAACTACTCCCTCCTTGTCATGGAGAGCACCGGGATGATGAAGATGTCCACCGGAGAGGGATTCTCCCTCCGGCAGGGTGCCGGAATGGGTCTAGATTGGCTTTCGGTGGCTACGGAGGCTTCTGGCGGCGGAACTCCCGATCTATTGTGCTCCCCGAAGTTTTTAGGGTATATGGATATATATATATATGTGAGGAAGAAGTACGTCAGGGGAGCCACGAGGGGCCCACGAGGGTGGAGGGCGCGCCCCCCTGCCTCGTGCCTTCCTCGTTGCTTCCCTTACATACACCCCAAGTCTTCTGGATTGCTTATGTTCCAAAAATAAGTTCCGTGAAGTTTCAGGTCAATTGGACTCCGTTTGATTTTCCTTTTCTGCAATACTCTAAAACAAGGAAAAAAACTGGCACTGGGCTCTAGGGTAATAGGTTAGTCCCAAAAATAATATAAAATAGCATATAAATGCATATAAAACATCCAAGGTTGATAATATAATAGCATGGAACAATCAAAAATTATAGATACGTTGGAGACGTATCAAACATCACTCTCTTTTTTCCTATGAACTTCATGCAGAACTTCATGCAGCACAATAACCCCATCTAGTATATACCTTCCTCTAATAAAAGTTGTTTGCACAGGAGCTATAATCTTATCAGCTACAGTAATTGCTCTATTATTTAAAACTTTTGTAAAAATCTTGAAAATTACATTCAACAAACAGATTGGTCTATATTGTTGTAAAGTTTGAGCGTCGGCACATTTTGGAATTAACGCAAGGACACCATAATTAAATCTAGCTAAATCTAACTTTCCTTCATAAAAATCACCAAAAAGCTCCAAATGTCCACTCCAATTATACGCCAGTATTTCTAATAAAATTCTATAGGAAATCCGTCAGGTCTAGGTGCTTTGTTAGGTTTCATATCAAAAACAACAATCTTAATCTCTTCTAAAGTAAATCCAATTTTTTTCTATCGACATCACTCAATACCATAGGTAAATTAATATCAAGGGAAATATTATTCATACCTATAGCAGGGCCAAGTAATTTTTTGTAAAAGGAAGTGGCAAAAAGCAATAAATCTTTGTCCCCCTCGATCACATCATTAGCAGCAGTCTTAATAGAGGTAATTCTGTTTTTTCCTTTTTCTACTACTAGCTTTAGATATAAAAATAAGAAGTTAAAGGGTCACCCTCTAATAGTTCCTTCTCTTTAGATTTCTGCAACCACATCAACCCCTCCTCTTTATTAATCTTTGAAAGTTCCTCCTCTAACTTTTTCCTTAACATATACTTTTATTTAGTCAAACCAATTAATTCACTCTCTCTGTCTATCTCATCTATAGCTCTAATCAGGAAAACTTTTTTCTTTTTGTAAAACCAAACATAGTTGATATTCCACCCTTTGAGTGTTTTTCTAAGTATCCTAGCTCTATTTTGCCACTGATAACTTTTACCATAATAAGCATCACACAAAACATTATATACTAGAGTATCTAAATCTTCTCTTAGGAACCAGCAGAGTTCAAATTTAAAAGGTCTCACTACCTTAGGTAAGTTCATCCCCAAATCAAGCAAAAGAGGGGCGTGGTCAGAGAGGACTCTAGGAAGAGCTTGAAGAAACATTAGAGGAAACAAACTCTCACAAGATAGAGACATTAAAATTCTGTCTAATTTCTCAAAAACAGGATTTTCTTGATTATTTGACCAAGTAAAAGCTCTACCATTTAGTTCTACTTCTTTCATATCCCATTCTCAATAATTGCATTAAACAGAGTAGACCACTTATTTAAAGGTTTATTCCTATTAGACTCCCCCTTTTCCTTATGATATTGAAATCTCCCCCAACAATAATAGGAAAAGCGTTAGAATTACATATATGAACTAATTCAACTAGGAAGTACTCTTTATCCTTATTATGCGAAGCTCCGTAAACATTTACTATATTTAACTTCTCTCCATTTTTCCTATCTCGGACAAGGAATCTAATATGATGACATCCTTTTTCAGAATCTAAGATATCATAAAAATCAGTATTAATACCACTCAAAAGACCACCTGACTGTCCAACAGCAGGAACAAAGCACCAGGAGAAAGGGCAATTTCCACTAACATTCTCAAGCCATGCCAAGTTATAAGTAGTTTTTTTAGTTTCCTGGATACAAATGAATCTAAGTTGGAACTCTACCAAAGCATTTTTAATAAAGGTAATTTTCTCAGGGTCACCCAGTCCCGTGGCATTCTAGAACAAACCAGCCATCAGAAAAGTTTCGTGCATTTTATATTACTATCTTCACTTCTGCTTCTAAACTTTCCAACTACTACCCCCTTATGAAATTCTCTACTATGTTTCTTCCTCTGTAAAACAGTGCCTAATCCGGCAATGTTTCTAATCATACTATCCAATTCCTCATTGTCTTGTTCTTTACCTTCATCGTCAGTAATCAAATCCTCTATTTCTTCGATACTAAAACCTTCTGCAATATTATTATTAATAATAATACTTTCCTTGTGTTTGTTAACACTAGCATTATAAACAGAAAGTCTAGAAGCCTCTAAGTCTTTCAAATGTTGGACATTATTTACTATCTCTACATCATCTCCTCCTAATTTAAAATCCAGACCAACAGCTATCTGCACTAACTTTCCATGGGCAGTATCCAAAACAGTAGGTAGACTAGAACTAGAACTTTCAGTTTCTTTAGAAGAAAATTGAGTTTTCATACCTGGGGCAGTCTCCAGGTTTCTGACTTTCACCCTTCCTACAGCTTTATCCATTGTATGCATATTGCCAATATCTCTTTGAGTCCTCCTTCTTTCCTCATCTACCACCCCATCTCTGCTTTTGTTCACATCTTTAAGTTTTTCCCCTAGGACTTGCCTATTTACCTATCTAGCATCAGTCACAATGCCCACTTTACTGGTGACTTTTTCAGGTTGGGAATCTAGAACTTCCTCCAAATAGTTGCCATACTCCTTCAACACTCTATCATGTATGACTTGTGTACTCTCCACCATGTCTTCTCCATAATCTATCTGCTCTTGAACGTAATCATCATTCCTGAAATCCATTCTCTCAGCATCTGTGGCGAATTCTCGGTTAATCTCCTCCAGGCCTTTTGACTGTGCTACAATTTCCTCTTCGTCTTGTGCTTTTTTCCTCTCCAACATTTCCTGTCTGATTTTCTCTTCCCTTGCTAGTTCAGTCTTCTGCATCTCCAATCTATCATGCATTATCTCATCTTCATTCTCGCCAGACCCCTGCACGACTTCATGTGTATCGTTCCTATACTTTTTTGCTCCCCTATTGTACTGTCTATCGATCTGGTTCTCATCGTCTTCTTCTGCAATAAGCCCACCATCTCTTAGAGCCCCTCCACGTTCTACAATCTCCTCCACCTCAAAAAAGATGTAATATATGTATGGGTCTATAGTTAGTTCCACCACCTCTGGTATTTTGCTTGGATCTTTCACCCCAACTTTCACCCTGACAATATCAGTATCTCTGTAAGCTTGCATATCCACATCCTAAACAGTTCCCAAGAATGAGGCAATTTCCTCAAAACTGTCTTTGTGTAGCAAAGTATCAGGGATACCAAAAATCCTCACCCAAACTGAAGACAGCTTGAATCTAGCAGCCGAGGCAGAATTCCATTTGCTTACTTTCATAGTCACTTTTGTACCTTTCAGGCCAAACTTAGGGTATTCTATCATCTCTTGCAATCTAGCAGCTGAAGGAAATTTGGCAAGATAAGCATTGTCACCGTACTCTTTGATTTTCCACTCCCCTCCCCAAGGAAATTGAGCTCCAAAAGCAACAACAAGCGCACTGCAGTTTATGTTCCCTTTCAGAATATGCACCAATCCTACATTCTGAGCACTTTTATCAAACTTTTTCTTCTTCCCTGTTTGGGAAATCATCATTTGCAAACCATCCGCTCCACAACCAGCCATCTTTAGAACAGGGTGTGGTCTATTCAGCATTACACATCTTTCAGACAGATGATTGAATCCACAATTGATGCAGGTTAATTGTGTTTTACAGTCTCTAACCAGATGATCGGTCCCTCCACATCTAAAGCATTCCTGTCCCTTTGATTCAGCTTGTTCAGTAGGTTTGGCATCACTTTTTCCTGCCCGAGTACTCCCATCCGAGCCAACACTGCTAGTTTTCTAATCTGCTTCTTGCTGAGCCAACTTCCCAGCATTCCTATCTCCCTTAAACGATCCCATATTCTGCGGCATCACTTCTCTCTATCCATTCCCTTTCTTCCTAATTTTTTCCTGCTCTGCTCTAGGGCCACTCCACTGCTGCGAGCTGGGCATGAACATACCTTGGGGAGGCGGCGCCCGCGGGAACTGATACGGCACAAACTGCGGGTACGTGTTGAAGCCTAAAGATCCACCAGGGAAGCCTGACGGAGGCGCACCGTTCCCCGGTGGTGGTGCGAATCCTGGCAGCAGGAATCCCCCCGGAGACGGCGTATGTGGGGCGTAGTTGGCCGGCGGGCCAAATTGGCCGCCCCGCTCCTCTCCCCATGCCCCGCCGCGCCCCCTCCAGTTGGATCGCCCTCCATCGAAGCCACTCTGGTGCTCACGCCAATCCCCCCCCCCCGGACGGAGGCGCACCGTTCCCCGGTGGTGGTGCGAATCCTGGCAGCAGGAATCCCCCCGGAGACGGCGCATGTGGGGCGTAGTTGGCCGGCGGGCCAAATTGGCCGCCCCGCTCCTCTCCCCATGCCCCGCCGCGCCCCCTCTAGTTGGATCGCCCTCCATCGAAGCCATCTGCTGTGCTTCAGTGGTTGCCGCCGCCCTCTCCCGACCTGTTGCCTTTCGGGATGCTTCCCACTAGTAGAAGAAGGGTCAAATGTGCGACACATTAGTCCCGGTTTGTAACAGAACCGGCACTAATGTGTCCATTAGTGCCAGTTCGAATGGCTAGGCGGGAGGAGCTCTTTAGTACCGGTTCATGGCAAACCTTTAGCACCGGTTCGTGCCATGAACTGGTACTAAAGAAAGTGGTGGCAGGATGTTGTTAGAGTAGGGCCCCTCCAGCACCTTTAGTACCGGTTCGTGGCATGAACCGGTACTAAAGGTCGTCCTATATAAACCCTTCGTCCACCCGCACTCTGTTGTTCCCCCTTTCCCCTCTCCCTCTCCTCTGTTCTTCCCTTCTTCCTCTCGAGTTCATCACAAATTTTGCCCAAAATTTGTCAAGATTTGCAGGCCACCATCCATTCAAATGATCACAAAGGTTAGCAACTTTGTCCTTTCATCTCTCATTGCTAGATTAGCTCTTCATTGGTTTATATAGTGATTAATTGTGGGTTTTAGTAATTTGGGAGGAATTATATGTGGTAGTATTTGATTTATATGCAAACTGAGGTCAAAATAACACTTAGTTTGCATATGTAGGTGTGGTTTACTTAGTGCCTTCTAAATCTCCGTCGTAACCACCGTCGATCGCCAGCACCGTCCCGTCGTCGGCACCACCTTGTGGTGAGCCTCTTGTTCATGAAATTTTATATAAAAAATTGATGTTTGTGTGATTTGGATATATAGTTACTCGTATAATTATCTTACCCGTACGTTGTTTGTTATACATAGTGCCATGGTTTTGATATCCGTCCCCGTCGGCCCTCGTCCTTGTTATGATTCGGATGTGGTATATTCTCTTTTAAAACTATTTGTTGCATTTCGTGTTTATGACAAATTATGCCCATCAAGCTGACATAGATATTTGTATGTAGGAGGTAGTTGAACCAGAAATTCCAACCGACCCTATTGTCGAGAGGTTAAATTTAGTTGAAAGAGAAAACAAGGATTTGAAAGAAAAATTGAAAAGAATTGAGGGGGAGAAGATGGAATTGGAGTTGCATGTTGCCGATGTCATCAATGATCACAAGATTAAGATGGAGAAAATGCGCTTGAAGATTAGAAAGATTAGAAAATATGCCATTCATAGTGAGGCTTGGTATCATTATGCTGTTGGATCAATTGTTACCTTAGTTGCAATCTTGATCGCATTTTTGTTGCATTTAAATTCTTTAGCTAGAGAGTTATTTGTTTGTTGAATTTAAGTGTTGTATGAACTTTATGTATTGTATTAATTTGGTGTTTTTGGTGTTGTGTATTGAAGATGACCCGGCAATGGATGTACGATGACCGATGCTCTCCCGAGTTCATTAATGGCATGCATACTTTTCTGCTTGCGCCTGAGGCAAACAAGCGGGCGGATGGTTTTATGCCTTGTCCATGTGTTGGTTGTAAGAATTGTCACAATTACTCTACGTCAAGAACCATTCACGTCCACCTGTTTGAGTCTGGTTTCATGCCCCACTATAATGTTTGGACCAAGCACGGAGAAAGAGGGGTTATGATGGAAGACAATGAATAAGAAGAGGATGACGACAGCTATCCTGGCCATGGGTTCCCTGAATACGATGATACAACAATGGGGGAAGAAGCTGAGCTGGCAATGCGGGAAGAAGCTGAAGAAGAGGCATCAGATGAGCCCGTTGATGATCTAGGTCGGGCCATTGCCAATGCAAAGAGAAACTGCGCAAGTTATTTGGAGAAGAAGAAGTTGCAGCGCGTGTTAGAGGATCACAAAAAATTGTTGTACCCGAATTGCGTAGGTGACAAGAAAAAGCTGGGCACCACACTGGAATTGTTGCAATGGAAGGCAGAGAATGGTGTATCTGACAAGGGATTTGGAAAGTTGCTGGTAATGATAAACAATATGCTTCCAAAGGACAACGAATTGCCCGAGAGTACGTACGAAGCAAAGAAGGATGTCTGCCCTCTAGGGTTAGAGGTGCAGAAGATACATGCATGCCCTAATGATTGCATCCTCTACCGCGATGAGTACGAGGATTTGAATGCTTGCCCGGTATGCGGTGCATTGCGCTATAAGATCAGCCGCGATGACCCTGGTGATGTCGAGGGCGAGCGCCCTAGGAAGAAGATTCCTGCCAAGGTGATGTGGTATGCTCCTATAATACCATAGTTGAAACGTTTGTTCCAAAACAAAGAGCATGCCAAGGCGATGCGATGGCACAGAGAAAACCGTAAGAAAGATGGAAAGTTGAGAGTACCCGCTGACGGATCGCAGTGGAGAAAAATCAAAATAAAGTACGGGAAGGAGTTTGCAGATGACGCAAGGAACGTATGGTTTGGTCTAAGCGCAGATGGCATTAATCCTTTTGGGGAGCAGAGCAGCAACCATAGCACCTGGCCTGTGACTCTATGTTTGTATAACCTTCCTCCTTGGTTGTGCATGAAGCGGAAGTTCATTATGATGCCAGTTGAGGGAGTCCTGGATTAGGGGGTCTCCGGACAGCCGGACTGTTAGACTATGAAGATACAAGATTGAAGACTTAGTCTCGTGTCCGGATGGGACTCTACTTGGCGTGGAAGGCAAGCTAGGCAATACGTATATGTATATCTCCTCCTTTGTAACCGACCTTGTGTAACCCTAACTTCTCCGGTGTCTATATAAACTGGGGGGTTTTAGTTCGTAGGACAACATACAATCATACCATAGGCTAGCTTCTAGGGTTTAGCCTCTCTGATCTCGTGGTAGATCTACTATTGTACTACCCATATCATCAATATTAATCAAGTAGGACGTAGGGTTTTACCTCCATCAAGAGGGTCTGAACCTGGGTAAAACATTGTGTCCCCTGCCTCCTGTTACCATCCGCCTTAGACGCACAGTTCAGGACCCCCTAACCGACATCCGCCGGTTTTGACACCGACATTGGTGCTTTCATTGAGAGTTCCTCTGTGTCGTCGCTGTTAGGCTTGATGGCTCCCACTATCATCGATGGCGATGCAGTCCAGGGTGAGACTTTTCTCCCCGGACAGATCTTCGTGTTCGGCGGCTTTGCACTGCAGGCCAATTCGCTTGGCCATCTGGAGCAGATTGAAAGTTACGCCCCTGGCCACCAGGTCAGGTTTGGAAGCTTAAACTACACGGCCGACATCCGTGGAGACTTGATCTTCGACGGATTCGAGCCTCTGCCTTGTGCGTCACGCGGTCACGATGAGCACGACTTAGCTCTACCATCAGACAGTGTTCAGGAGATCGCACAGGCAGCCGCTCCGACCCTCGATTCGGAGCCAGTTGCGCCGTCCATGGACGGGTGGATGGACCCCGCCACAGAGGCGTTACCCTCAGCGGCGATCGAGCCATGTTGTTAAACTGCCGAATTCTTCTCCAGCCATGGACTCCGAGCCGCCTGCGCCCGTTCCTATCGAATCTGATTGGGCGCCGATCTTGGAGTTTACCTCCGCGGATATCTTTCAGCACTCACCCCTCGGTGATATACTGAACTCATTAAGGTCACTCTCCTTGTCAGGAGGATCCTGGCCGAACTAAGTCCAACAGGACTGGGATGCGGACGATGAAGAAATTCGCAGCCCACCCACCACCCACTTGGTAGCCACTGTCGACGACTTAATGGACATGCTCGACTTCGACTCCAAAGATATCGATGGTATGGATGACGACGCGGGAGGCGAAGAGGAACCACTGCCCATAGGGCACTGGACGCCCACTTCACCACATGATGTATACATGGTGGAGACACCAAAGGAAAACAACAACGAGGAACAGAAGGATGCAGCGAAGGGTTGTTCCCTCGAGAAGCAGTCAAAACGGCGGCGTAAGCGCCACCCCAAATCCCGCCTCGACAGAAACAACGATCATACAGACCCAGCGTTAGAGCAGGGGGAACCATTGCCGGACCACGGCAACACGGAGAATCAAGCCGAACAACCCGGCTTTGTCAAAGATCATAGTCCAGAGGACATTACACCAGACAAACACCCGGAACAACAGAATGCCCATCAAAGGCTCGCTGCCACCGCGAGGAGTCTAAAAAAGCAAAAGCAAAGGCTCAAGGCTGCGCAAGATACACTCCAAATCAAATGGAGTAAAGTACTCAACACAGCAGCGAAGTACGGTGGTAATCGCCCCACCAAGAGCTACCCGAAGCGGAAGTTGCTACCTGAATTCGATGAGGAGGCCTTCGATCCCCCACAACCAAAAATTAAAACATCCATCTGGCCGGATAGACGACCTCATGGCCAACATAGAGCGGCAAACACCGCACATAAGCCAATACACGATCCACGCGAGGGCTCGCATCAAAAGGACGGCGAACCCAGATCCATCTATGGACCACGTAAGCACGCCTCAGCATACAACGCAACACAACAAACATCCGAAGAACGCGGTACACCCGGATATAGGGGTGTCGCACACCCCCTATGTTTCACTGATGAGGTGTTGGATCATGAATTTCCAGAGGGATTCAAACCCGTAAATATAGAGGCATACGACGGAACTACAGACCCTGGTGTCTGGATTGAGGATTATATCCTCCATATCCATATGGCTCGAGGAGATGACCTCCACGCCATTAAGTATTTACCCCTCAAACTCAAAGGGCCAGCTCGGCACTGGCTTAAAAGCCTCCGCGAAAGCTCCATTGGAAGCTGGGAAGAGCTCGAAGACGCCTTTCGGGCAAATTTCCAAGGGACTTATGTCCGACCTCCGGACGCGGATAATTTGAGTCATATAACTCAACAGCCCGGAGAGTCAGCCCGAAAGCTTTGGAACAGGTTTCTTACTAAAAAGAACCAAATAGTCGACTGTCCGGACGCCGAAGCCTTGGCAGCTTTTAAGCATAGCATCCGTGATGAATGGCTGACCAGACACCTCGGCCAAGAAAAGCCGAGAACAATGGCAGCATTAACAAGCCTCATGACCCGCTTTTGCACGGGTGAGGATAGCTGGCTGGCCAGATGCGGCACCAGCGATCCCAGTACATCCGAAGTTAGAGATGGAAACGGGAAATCACGGCGCAACAACAATAACAAACGCCGGAATAAAGAAGACAGCACGAAGAGCACGGCAGTAAACGCCGGATTCAAAAGCTCTCGGCCAAATCAGCAAAAGCCGCCCTCTAAGGGCGCCAGAGATGAACTGTCCAGCCTAAACAAAATTCTGGACCAAATATGTCAGATCCATAGCACCCCTGGTAAACCCGCTAATCATACCCACAGAGAATGTTGGGTCTTCAAGCAGTCCGGCAAGCTCAACGCCGTACACAAGGGGGAGGATACACCATGCGAATATGAGGATGAGCCTCTCAAGCAAGACACTGGGGAACAAAAGAAATTTCCACCAGAAGTCAAAACAGTAAACGTGTTACACGTGATCAAGGGGAGAAACAAAGCGGCACTCCCAGAGAAATATGCCCAAGGGCCTATCACCACGGAGTCCTGCCACTGGTCGTCTCAACCGATCACTTTCGACCATCGGGATTACTCAGCAAGTATCCGGCGTGCAGGTTGGGCTGACTTGGTATTAGACCCAATAATTGACGGATACCACTTCACACGAGTCCTGATGGACGGTGGTAGCAGCCTAAACCTGATATACCAGGATACATTCCGCGAAATGGGGATAGACCCAACGAAAATTTGCCATGGCAACACTACCTTTAAAGGAGTAACGCCAGGCCCAGGGGCTCACTGTACGGGCTCCCTACTACTAAAGGTTACATTCGGCTTCCCCGATAACTTCCGTAGCGAACATTTAACCTTCCACATTGCTCCGTTCCAAAGTGGCTACCAAGCACTACTTGGATGCGAAGCTTTCGCTCGTTTTAATGCAATACCGCATTACGCTTCCCTCACGCTCAGGATGCCCGGTCCATGTGGCATCATTACAGTGAATGGAAACATTGAGCGATCTTTGCGCGCCGAAGAGAATGCGACTGCCTTGGCAGCCGCATACTAAAAATGGCCTCACCAACAAAAGCATTTTATAGGTCTTCAAGACCACGGACACGGTTAGACGAGTCCGGCGCAGCTATATGTAATTCATACCGGATCGACGGCCACACCCCTATTACAAATACAAGGGGCTCAACACGCGCAGACAAGTGGCAATTTTTACTCATCTTTAATTACACATGCTTTGTTTAAAAACTACCTTTTGCATGACAAATTTTCACCTAAGTTCATCTCTTTTCCAGATGATCATCGTGCTACACCCGTCCAGGATACGGCACAATGGAGACACAGGCACAGACGTGCAGCAGGGACCCGCTCCAAGGATTCTTTTTAGATTAAGACCCTGCGTAAACCTTTTTTACTGTCTCTTGTTGATACACATCCCTCGAATCCTCAGTACAACTGAGAAGGATGCTGACGTCTTGGCATGTGGCCACGTTAGAATAATGCACGTACCTGGACACAAGGGGCTTCCTACAAAGGGCACTATTCAGGCCCGGTTTATACCACAAAAGACCGAATACCTTAGGGAGTGTTCGGCGTCGCGAGTTTGGCCTTATATGCATCAGCTCCGAGTCATGTCTTTGGTCAAATGTTGGGTTTGCCCGGCTCCTGTGTTTTGGTGCCTTACGTTTTGCTTTATCAGCTAAGGCAGCACCAGGAGAACTACTGCGATTGTGCCCTGATTCATCCGGACGAGCACCTCAGTAGAGAAAGCCGAAAACTGACTGTCATCATATAGCGTGAGACTGGTCAACCACTCGATGACCTATCGGAATGTTAGAATTCCTCCGCTTTAATGAGGGGTTGTTTCCCGGCTAGGCATATACGCACCCCGAGTTCGGGAGAGTGCGGAGCCACCAGGGGCTATATAGTAGCCCCACCATCAAACTCCTATGGCTAAGTGAAAGTGTCAAAGCATCATAGTCCGGTTGCCTTGTTCGCTGCGCTATCACCTCCTTATCAGGACCAAGACATTGGGTTAAGTGTGAACATGTGTCTTTTGCGAGCACCTTCGCATTATATGTGTGGGGGTTGAAGCCGACGACTGCAATCTTTCTGGTTATATACATATATACATAAACGGCCGCACAGGAGGCATCATCTTACTTTCCGGCAAAAGTATAAACACAGCCTTACTACATTTCATGAAAACATTGTGTTTACAATGGAAATACATGTCACTCAAACATAATATTCTTCGAGCACTGGGCCTCTATTAAACGAGCACCCTCAAGAACTTCTTCAAAATAGTGCTCGGCAGCCACTCAGCCTATGGCCGAACTAAAGGAAATATGCCCTAGAGGCAATAATAAAGTTATTATTTATTTCCTTATTTCATGATAAATGTTTATTATTCATGCTAGAATTGTATTAACCGGAAACATAATACATGTGTGAATACATAGACAAACAGAGTGTCACTAGTATGCCTCTACTTGACTAGCTCGTTGATCAAAGATGGTTAAGTTTCCTAACCATATACATGAGTTGTCATTTGATTAACAGGATCACATCATTAGGAGAATGATGTGATTGACTTGACCCATTCCGTTAGCTTAGCACTTGATCGTTTAGTTTGTTGCTATTGCTTTCTTCATGACTTATACATGTTCCTATGACTATGAGATTATGCAACTCCCGTTTACTGGAGGAACACTTTGTGTGCCACCAAACGTCACAACGTAACTGGGTGATTATAAAGGTGCTCTACAGGTGTCTCCAAAGGTACTTGTTGGGTTGGCGTATTTCGAGATTAGGATTTGTCACTCCGATTGTCGGAGAGGTATCTCTGGGCCCACTCGGTAATGCACATCACTATAAGCCTTGCAAGCATTGCAACTAATGAGTTAGTTGCGGGATGATGTATTGTGGAATGAGTAAAGAGACTTGCCGGTAACGAGATTGAACTAGGTATTGATATACCGACGATCGAATCTCGGGCAAGTAACATACCGATGACAAAGGGAACAACGTATGTTGTTATGCGGTCTGACCGATAAAGATCTTCGTAGAATATGTAGGAGCCAATATGGGCATCCAGGTCCCGCTATTGGTTACTGACCAGAGAGGTGTCTCGGTCGTGTCTACATAGTTCTCGAACCCGTAGGGTCCGCACGCTTAACGTTCGTTGATGATATAGTACTGTATGAGTTATGTATGTTGATGACCGAATGTTGTTCGGAGTCCAGGATGAGATCACGGACATGACGAGGAACTCTGGAATGGTCCGGAGATAAAGTTTGATATATGGGATAGTAGTGTTTGATCTCCGGAAGGGTTCCGGAATTCACCGAAAGGGGTTCCGGATGTTTCCCGAAATGTTTGGGCACAAGAACACTTTATCTGGGCCAAAGGGAAAAGCCCACGAGGCTTTTGGAAAGTGCAAAAGGAAGTTTTGCGGAGACCAGAGGCTAGACGCCAGGAACCCTGGCGTCTAGGGGGTAGACGCCGGGAACCCTGGCGTCTAGCCCTGGAGTCCGAGAAGGACTCTTGCATTTCGGGTGAAACCGACTTTGAGGAGGCTTTTACTCCAAGTTTCGACCCCAGGGCTCAACATATAAATAGAGGGATAGGGCTAGCACCAAAGACACATCAAGAAACACCAAGCCGTGTGCCGGCAACCCCGTCCCCTCTAGTTTATCCTCCGTCATAGTTTTCGTAGTGCTTAGGCGAAGCCCTGCGGAGATTGTTCTTCACCAACACCGTCACCACGCCGTCGTGCTGCCGGAACTCATATACTACTTCGCCCCTCTTGCTGGATCGAGAAGGCGAGGACGTCACCGAGCCGAACGTGTGCAGAACTCGGAGGTGCCGTGCTTTCGGTACTTGGATCGGTCGGACGTGAAGACGTACGACTACATCAACCGCGTTGATATAACGCTTCCACGAATGGTCTATGAGGGTACGTAGACAACACTCTCCCCTCTCATTGCTATGCATCACCATGATCTTGCGTGTGCGTAGGAAATTTTTTGAAATTACTACGTTCCCCAAAGTGGCATCTGAGCCTAGGTTTTATGCGTTGATGTTGTGCACGAGTAGAACACAAGTGAGTTGTGGGCGATATAAGTCATACTGCTTACCAGCATGTCATACTTTGGTTCGGCAGTATTGTTGGATGAAGCGGCCCGGACCGACATTATGCGTACGCTTACGCGAGACTGGTTCTACCGACGTGCTTTGCACACAGGTGGCTGGCGGGTGTCAGTTTCGCCAACTTTAGTTGAACCAAGTGTGGCTACACCCGGTCCTTGCGAAGGTTAAAACAGCACCAACTTGACAAACTATCATTGTGGTTTTGATGCGTAGGTAAGAACGGTTCTTGCTTAAGCCCGTAGCAGCCACGTAAAACTTGCAACAACAAAGTAGAGGACGTCTAACTTGTTTTTGCAGGGCATGTTGTGTTGTGATATGGTCAAGACATGATGCTAAATTTTGTTGTATGTGATGATCATGTTTTGTAACCGAGTTATCGGCAACTGGCAGGAGCCATATGGTTGTCGATTTATTGTATGCAATGCAATTGCGATGTAATGCTTTACTTTATCACTAAGCGGTAGCGATAGTCGTGGAAACATAAGATTGGTGAGACAACAACGATGCTACGATGGAGATCAATGTGCCGCGCCAGTGACGATGGTGATCATGACGGTGCTTCGGAGATGGAGATCACAAGCACAAGATGATGATGGCCATATCATATCACTTATATTGATTGCATGTGATGTTTATCTTTTATGCATCTTATCTTGCTTTGATTGACGGTAGCATTATAAGATGATCTCTCACTAAATTTCAAGATAAAAGTGTTCTCCCTGAGTATGCACCGTTGCCAAAGTTCGTCGTGCCCAGACACCACGTGATGATCGGGTGTGATAAGCTCTATGTCCATCTACAATGGGTGCAAGCCAGTTTTTGCACATGCGGAATAATCAGGTTAAACTTGACGAGCCTAGCATATGCAGATATGGCCTCGGAACACTGAGACCGAAAGGTCGAGCATGAATCATATAGTACATATGATCAACATATTGATGTTCACCATTGAAAGCTACACCATTTCACGTGATGATCGGTTATGGTTTAGTTGATTTGGATCACGTGATCACTTAGAATATTAGAGGGATGTCTTTCTAAGTGGGAGTTCTTAAGTAAT
This sequence comes from Triticum urartu, assembly GCF_056163025.1. Classification (NCBI taxonomy): domain Eukaryota; kingdom Viridiplantae; phylum Streptophyta; class Magnoliopsida; order Poales; family Poaceae; genus Triticum; species Triticum urartu. The sequence continues at coordinate 723,519,439 of NC_141874.1, read as the reverse complement.
ATGATTAATTGAACTTAAATTTATCATGAACTTAGTACCTGATAGTATTTTGCTTGTCTATGTTGATTGTAGATAGATGGCCCGTGCTGTTGTTCCATTGAATTTTAATGCGTTCCTTGAGAAAGCAAAGTTTAAAGATGATGGTAGCAATTACACGGACTGGGTCCGTAACTTGAGGATTATCCTCATTGTTGCATAGAAGAATTACATCCTGGAAGCACCGCTAAGTGCCAAGCCTGCTGCAGGAGCAACACCAGATGTTATGAACATCTGGCAGAGCAAAGCTGATGACTACTCGATAGTTCAGTGTGCCATGCTTTACGGCTTAGAACCGGGTCTTCAACGATGTTTTGAACGTCATGGAGCATATGAGATGTTTCAAGAGTTGAAGTTAATATTTCAAGCAAATGCCCGGGATCAAAGATATGAAGTCTCCAATAAGTTCTATAGCTACAAGATGGAGGAGAATAGTTCTGTCAGTGAACATATACTCAAAATGTCTGGGTATCATAATCACTTGACTCAACTGGGGGTTAATCTTCCTGTTGATAGTGTCATTGACAGAGTTCTTCAATCACTGCCACCAAGCTACAAGAGCTTCGTGATGAACTATAACGTGCAAGGGATGGATAAGACGATTCCTGAGCTCTTCGCAATGCTAAAGGCTGCGGAGGTAGAAATCAAGAAGGAGCATCAAGTGTTGATGGTCAATAAGACCGCTAGTTTCAAGAAAAAGGGCAAAGGGAAGAAGAAGGGGAACTTCAAGAAGAACAGCAAACAAGTTGTTGCTCAGGAGAAGAAACCCAAATCTGGACCTAAGCCTGAAACTGAGTGCTTCTACTGCAGGCAGACTGGACACTGGAAGCAGAACTGCCCCAAGTATTTGGCGGATAAGAAGGATGGCAAGGTGAACAAAGGTATATGTGATATACATGTTATTGATGTGTACCTTACTAGAGCTCGCAGTAGCACCTGGGTATTTGATACTGGTTCTGTTGCTAATATTTGCAACTCGAAACAGGGACTACGGATTAAGCGAACACTGGCAAAGGACGAGGTGACGATGCGCGTGGGAGATGGTTCAAAAGTCGATGTGATCGCGGTCGGCACGCTACCTCTACATCTACCTTCGGGATTAGTTTTAGACCTAAATAATTGTTATTTGGTGCCAGCGTTGAGCATGAACATTATATCTGGATCTTGTTTGATGCGAGATAGTTATTCATTTAAATCAGAGAATAATGGTTGTTCTATTTATATGAGTAATATCTTTTATGGTCATGCACCCTTGAAGAGTGGTCTATTTTTGATGAACTCGATAGTAGTGATACACATATTCATAATGTTGAAGCCAAAAGATGCAGAGTTGATAATGATAGTGCAACTTATTTGTGGCACTGCCATTTAGGTCATATAGGTGTAAAGCGCATGAAGAAACTCCATACTAATGGACTTTTGGAATCACTTGATTATGAATCACTTGGTGCTTGCGAACCGTGCCTCATGGGCAAGATGACCAAAACACCGTTCTCCGGTACTATGGAGAGAGCAACGGATTTGTTGGAAAACATACATACAGATGTATGTGGTCCGATGAATGTTGAGGCTCATGGCGGATATCGTTATTTTCTCACCTTCACAGATGATTTAAGCAGATATGGGTATATCTACTTAATGAAACATAAATCTGAAACATTTGAAAAGTTCAAAGAATTTCAGAGTGAAGTTGAAAATCATCGTAACAAGAAAATAAAATTTCTACGATCTGATCGTGGAGGAGAATATTTGAGTTACGAGTTTGGTCTACATTTGAAACAAAGCGGAATAGTTTCGCAACTCACACCACCCGGAACACCACAGCGTAATGGTGTGTCTGAACATCGTAATCATACCTTACTAGATATGGTGCGATCTATGATGTCTCTTACTGATTTACCGCTATCGTTTTGGAGTTATGCTTTAGAGACGGCCGCATTCACATTAAATAGGGCACCATCGAAATCCGTCGAAACGACGCCTTATGAACTGTGGTTTGGCAAGAAACCAAAGTTGTTGTTTCTTAAAATTTGGGGCTGCGGTGCTTATGTGAAAAAGCTTCAACCTGATAAGCTCGAACCCAAAACGGAGAAATGTGTCTTCATAGGATACCCAAAGGAGACTGTTGGGTACACCTTCTATCACAGATCCGAAGGCAAGACATTCGTTGCCAAGAATGGATCCTTTCTAGAGAAGGAGTTTCTCTCGAAAGAAGTGAGTGGGAGGAAAGTAGAACTTGATGAGGTAATAGTACCTGCTCCCTTATTGGAAAGTAGTTCATCACAGAAACCGGTTTCTGTGACACCTACACCAATTAGTGAGGAAGTTAATGATGATGATCATGGAACTTCAGATCAAGTTATTACTGAACCTCAAAGATCAACCAGAGTAAGATCCGCACCAGAGTGGTACGGTAATCCAGTTCTGGAAGTCATGCTACTAGATCATGATGAACCTACGAACTATGAAGAAGCGATGGTGAGCCCAGATTCCGCAAAATGGTTAGAAGCCATGAAATCTGAGATGGGATCCATGTATGAGAACAAAGTGTGGAATTTTGTTGACTTGCCCGTTTATCGGCAAGCAATTGATAATAAATGGATCTTCAAGAAGAAGACCGATGTTGACGGTAATGTTACTGTCTACAAAGCTCGACTTGTTGCAAAAGGTTTTTGACAAGTTCAAGGGATTGACTACGATGAGACCTTCTCACCCGTAGCGATGCTTAAGTCTGTCCGAATCATGTTAGCGATTGCCGCATTTCATGATTATGAAATTTGGCAGATGGATGTCAAAACTGCATTCTTGAATGGATTTCTGGAAGAAGAGTTGTATATGATGCAACCGGAAGGTTTTGTCGATCCAAAGGGAGCTAACAAAGTGTGCAAGCTCCAGCGATCCATTTATGGACTGGTGCAAGCCTCTCAGAGTTGGAATAAACGCTTTGATAGTGTGATCAAAGCATTTGGTTTTGTACAGACTTTTGGAGAAGCCTGTATTTTCAAGAAAGTGAGTGGGAGCTCTGTAGCATTTCTGATATTATATGTGGATGACATATTACTAATTGGAAATGATATAGAATTTCTGGATAGCATAAAGGGATACTTGAATAAAAGTTTTTCTATGAAAGACCTCGGTGAAGCTGCTTACATATTGGGCATCAAGATCTATAGAGATAGATCAAGACGCTTAATTGGACTTTCACAAAGCACATACCTTGACAAAGTTTTGAAAAGGTTCAAAATGGAGGTGACAAAGAGCTCATCGTAAATGGGTACGTTGATGCAAGCTTTGACACTGATCCGGACGATTCTAAATCACAAACCGGATACGTGTTTATATTAAACGGTGGAGCTGTCAGTTGGTGCAGTTTTAAACAAAGCGTCGTGGCGGGATCTACGTGTGAAGCGGAGTACATAGCTGCTTCGGAAGTAGCAAATGAAGGAGTCTGGATGAAGGAATTCATATCCGATCTAGGTGTCATACCTAGTGCATCGGGTCCAATGAAAATCTTTTGTGACAATACTGGTGCAATTGCCTTGGCAAAGGAATCCAGATTTCACAAGAGAACCAAGCACATCAAGAGACGCTTCAATTCCATCCGGGATTTAGTCCAGGTGGGAGACATAGAAATTTTCAAGATACATACGGATCTGAATGTTGCAGACCCGTTGACTAAGCCTCTTCCACGAGCAAAACATGATCAGCACCAAGGCTCCATGGGTGTTAGAATCATTACTGTGTAATCTAGATTATTGACTCTAGTGCAAGTGGGAGACTGAAGGAAATATGCCCTAGAGGCAATAATAAAGTTATTATTTATTTCCTTATTTCATGATAAATGTTTATTATTCATGCTAGAATTGTATCAACCGGAAACATAATACATGTGTGAATACATAGACAAACAGAGTGTCACTAGTATGCCTCTACTTGACTAGCTCGTTGATCAAAGATGGTTAAGTTTCCTAACCATATACATGAGTTGTCATTTGATTAACGGGATCACATCATTAGGAGAATGATGTGATTGACTTGACCCATTCCGTTAGCTTAGCACTTGATCGTTTAGTTTGTTGCTATTGCTTTCTTCATGACTTATACATGTTCCTATGACTATGAGATTATGCAACTCCCGTTTACCGGAGGAACACTTTGTGTGCCACCAAACGTCACAACGTAACTGGGTGATTATAAAGGTGCTCTACAGGTGTCTCCAAAGGTACTTGTTGGGTTGGCGTATTTCGAGATTAGGATTTGTCACTCCGATTGTCGGAGAGGTATCTCTGGGCCCACTCGGTAATGCACATCACTATAAGCCTTGCAAGCATTGCAACTAATGAGTTAGTTGCGGGATGATGTATTGTGGAATGAGTAAAGAGACTTGCCGGTAACGAGATTGAACTAGGTATTGAGATACCGACGATCGAATCTCGGGCAAGTAACATACCGATGACAAAGGGAACAACGTATGTTGTTATGCGGTCTGACTGATAAAGATCTTCGTAGAATATGTAGGAGCCAATATGGGCATCCAGGTCCCGCTATTGGTTATTGACCAGAGAGGTGTCTCGGTCATGTCTACATAGTTCTCGAACCCGTAGGGTCCGTACATTTAATGTTCGTTGACGATATAGTACTATATGAGTTATGTATGTTGATGACCGAATGTTGTTCGGAGTCCTGGATGAGATCACGGACATGGCGAGGAACTCCGGAATGGTCCGGAGATAAAGTTTGATATATGGGATAGTAGTGTTTGATCTCCGGAAGGGTTCCGGAATTCACCGGAAGGGGTTCTGGATCTTTCCCGAAATGTTTGGGCACGAGAACACTTTATCTGGGCCAAAGGGGAAAGCCCACGAGGCTTTTGGAAAGTGCAAAAGGAAGTTTTGCGGAGACCAGAGGCTAGACGCCAGGAACCCTGGCGTCTAGGGGGTAGACGCCGGGAACCCTGGCGTCTAGCCCTGGAGTCCGAGAAGGACTCTTGCCTTTCGGGTGAAACCGACTTTGAGGAGGCTTTTACTCCAAGTTTCGACCCGAGGGCTCAACATATAAATAGAGGGGTAGGGCTAGCACCAAAGACACATCAAGAAACACCAAGCCGTGTGCCGGCAACCCCGTCCCCTCTAGTTTATCCTCCGTCATAGTTTTCGTAGTGCTTAGGCGAAGCCCTGCGGAGATTGTTCTTCACCAACACCATCACCACGCCGTCGTGCTGCCGGAACTCATCTACTACTTCGCCCCTCTTGCTGGATCGAGAAGGCGAGGACGTCACCGAGCCGAACGTGGGCAAAACTCGGAGGTGCCGTGTTTTTGGTACTTGGATCGGTCGGACGTGAAGATGTACGACTACATCAACCGCGTTGATATAACGCTTCCGCGAACGGTCTACGAGGGTACGTAGACAACACTCTCTCCTCTCATTGCTATGCATCACCATGATCTTGCGTGTGCGTAGGAATTTTTTTGAAATTACTACGTTCCCCAACACGAACCCTGCGCCGCAACAGTGGTAGCATCCATCTCCGCCTAGTATGCTTTGACACGGGCAAAGGCCATCCGCGAGCCTTCTATGCACGCCGACCTCTTCATCGCATTGATGCGCGGCACCGCACCAAGGAACTACTGCACTAAGCTGAAATAGTTGTTCGGCTTCGGCTTCTCCGGCCACAGATGATCTACGACGGACCTCATGGCAAGTCCGTACAATCTATTAAGTTCGGCCCATTCGGCTAGCTGATCAGTCAAGGGAAGCGGACGCTCTGGAACGTTAAATTGCGACCAGAATAGCTTGTCCACTTCACGATTTGTCTGATCTTGGAAGTATTCGACCGCATCGACAGCGCTCGCTGTCAAGTCCATATACGCGTCTGCCGAACTCCATAGCCGATCCAGAGGGGCATACCGCGGATCTCCGAACTTCCTCTGCAGCAGAAAGGGCTTCCCAACCGCAATATACCCAGCTTCACGCAGCTCCTCCTTCTTCGCCCTCATAGCAGAGCGGGTGTTTTTGGTCGCAATCGTGGCCTTTTCAAGGTCCACTGCCTTCACTCGGTTCTCTTCTTCAAGGAACTGGCAACGGTTGGCAGTGTCTTTTAATTTCACGGCCATCTTGGCCCTCTTCTCTTTTCTTTCGCAATGCGCGGCCTTCTTGGCTCTTAACTCTTCGGCCGCCTTCAAAGCAGCCGCATTACTAACTCTTGCTTGTTCCTTGGCTCGGGCAAGTTCCGCCCGAAGGGTCTCCACGGTGGCAGCTCCGTCTGCAGTCACAACATATTAAAGATACTGGCATCATGCTGCTCTTATTATGTGACATTCACCAGAAAACATTCCTTACCCTGTGACTCATCAAGCCGCTTGTTAACAAGCTCGATGTCAGTGTCTGCCGCATTTAGTTGCCGCTTTAGTTCGTCAAACTCATTAGTCCGGCTAGCCACCGGAGCTTCCACCACCTGCACATAAAGGCGGTCTGGTTATTTCCTGGGACTATGATCCTCTGTTCGCCGCCGTTCTTGACGACAACCAGAGTCTCAGGGGCTACTATCTACACAGGGCACACCTAACATGTGCGGTACTATCAAAACGTATATCATCTCACGTACCTCAAAGCCCGTCAGTAGACTCGTAAAGGCTTCATGTAATCCGCTTTCGGCAGATGAAATTCTTTCCATCACCGTACCCATCAACGTACGGTGTTCTTCTGAGATGGCCGCTCGCTCCAACAGCTCCCTCAGTATGTCTGACCGCATCCCAGATGCTGTCGGACTCTTTTCTTTGCCCTCTTCGAGAGCCGGACGCTGGGGACCACTAGTAGAAAACGGAGCTTTAAAACCGGTTCGTAAGGGCCTTTAGTGCCGGTTCCATAACCGGCACTAAAGGGTGGGCACTAAAGGCCCCCCCCTTTAGTACCGGTTCGGCACGAACCGGCGCTAAAGTTCCACCACGTGGCGTGAGCTCGCGCCCTGGTATGTGGGACCTTTAGTACCGGGTTTTTTTGAATTTTTTTTTGAAAATTTTGGAATTTTTTTTATTTTTTTTTCGATTTTTAATTTTTCTGAATTATTTGGTGATTTAGTCTCTAATCACCTCTCTTAACTGCTCAAGTGTGGATCACTCATTCCAAATCATCTAACTTCCCGACCGGTCACCCATCCCTCTCACTACTCCAGCCCGAGCACGCTTAACTTTCGGGTTCTATTCTCCTTCGTTTTCAAGTCTGCACTTGTTGTTTTCCTAACAATAGTAAGATGTCAATCCTATTAACCCTCATGAGTTTAGCTTGAGCATGAAGTCACACATTTCACTGTTTGAGTTTGAAACTATTATTCTAAAAAAATAGTAATTATTTAGTAACACTAATATTTCTTGAATAAGTTTGACCATAGTTTGACCAGATTTGACCAAAATTCAAAAAATTGAAATAATTATTTAGTAACACTAATATTCTTGAATAATTATGTAGTAACATTAATACTTCTTGAATAAGTAGGTTGACCAGATTTAACCAAATTTTTTTTAAAAAAACTGAAATTTGACCATATCTTTTTTTACTTTTGGAATTTGGGGTTCTAAAAAATCGCAAACAGGCCGTAGGCAGTCTCCATCGGATGCGGATTTTCGTGCTGAATTTTTTGATATATTATACGTTGTTTTCCGACATCGTATGCAAAAGTTATAGCCGTTCTACATTTTCCCTACACTTTTTGCAAAACATGTCCAAATTTAAGTTTTCAAATTTTTCTAACTAGTAAATGTAGTAATATAACAACCTCTCGAAGGATTTTATTTTTTGAAGTTTTTATCATTTTATTTTGATTTTTTCAAAACTGAAATGGCGATACACGGGGGGGTAGAGTTTGAAAATTGCCCTATAGTGCCGGTTTGTGTCTTCAACTGGGACTATAGGTTAAGACTCTTTAGTGCCAGTTGGTGACACAAACCGGTACTATAGGTTAGACCTTTAGTACCGGTTTGTGTCACAAACTGTCACTAAAGGGGCTCGTGGGGCCCTGGCCTGACGCCAGCCTGCCACCACCCCTTTAGTACCGGTTCGTGGCACGAACCGGTACTAAAGGTTCATTACGAACCGGCACTAATGCATAGCCATTCGAACCGGCACTAATGGTCACATTAGTGCCGGCTCAAATACAAACCGGGGCTAAAGGGGTGAACATTTGACCCTTTTTCTGCTAGGGGACTTCGGGTGACTATGGGATTATCTTTTGGCCTCACCGGATCCGGAGAGGCCTTCCGTGACGACACTTCAGGGTCGCCCGCTTCTTGAGCGGGGGAGTCCGGGGGAGGCGTTTCGCTCTCCATCATCTCCAGAAGAAGATCCCCCGAGACGAGCTCAGCTGAGAAGGGCTAAGATCCGAACTGCAAGATATATGCTTCGGTTATTTTTCTCAGAGGAAAGGTAATATATCTTCACTATTAAAGTATTTTTTGATTACTTACGACTTGTTGGAGGGCATATCCCCGCGCGGACTTTGTGCGGCAAGAGCAGCCCCCGAGACAGGACCCTCTGTTGGAGACTTCTTCTCCCATTTGGAAGCCTCGGTTTCCAGACCCTCAGAGGCAGTCCTCTTCCTCCCCCATGGCGGGAGAAGGTCGGAGTCTTCTCCTTGTATCTCCCTTCGTGGGCTCCGGGCAAGGTGCGAGCTCTAGCATCTTTTCCAGTACCAGATTTTCCAAACCCTCGGGGAGGGGGGCCAGACACCGAATCATCTTCTCCTTTGTTAGCCAATCCTGGTCAAAGGACGATCTCTCAGAAATGATGTCATGATAAATAAAATACAGTGTGTTCGTCTAGAGGATTACTTACTTGTTCAGCGGCGCGGTAACTACTCAGACCCGCATCCTCGGTGGTGTCCGGACACTCTGTTTGAGGTCTGAAGAATGACTTGTGCATTTCCTCGTGCGTCAGGCCGAGGAAACTTTGAATAGCACGTGGTCCTTCTGGGTTGAACTCCCACAAGCGAAGGGGCCGGCGTTTGCAAGGCAGGACTCGACGAACCAGCATGACTTGCATTACCATAACCAAATTAAAATCTCCCTCGAAGAGATCTTGAATGCGGCTTTGTAGTGTAGGCACGTCCTTGGCCGGACCCCAGCTCAGCCATCTGCTAATCCATGACATCAGTTGTGGTGGGGGGGCCCGAGCGGAAAGCGGGGGGAGCCACCCACTTGGCACTTCTGGGAGTTGTGATGTAAAACCACTCCCGTTGCCATAATCCGGACATCTCTGGAAAGGAACCCTTTGGCCACGGAGCTCCTGCAATCTTGCTTATTAAAGCGCCTCCACACACTGCGTACTGTCCCTCGATTGTCTTTGGCTTCATATCGAAGGTCTTGAGCCACAAACCGAAGTGAGGGGTAATGCGGAGGAAAGCCTCACACACGACAATAAATGCCGAGATGTGAAGAAAGGAGTCCGGGGCGACATCATGGAAGTCTAGTCCGTAATAGAACATCAAACCCCTTACGAAGGGATCCAGAGCGAGGCCTAGACCTCGGAGGAAGTGGGAGATGAACACAACGTCCTCGTTGGGTTCAGGAGTAGGGACGACCTGCCCTCGGGCAGGCAACCGATGTGAAACCTCGGCGGTCAGGTATCTGGCCTCCCTCAACTTCTTGATATCCTCTTCCGTAATGGAGGAGGGCATCCATTGGCCTTGAAGGCTGGATCCGGACATGGTTGAAGATCCGGAGCACCTGACCTGAGCTTTGGGTGTTAGAACTCGAGGCGGGGGAAGGATTCGATTGAGCACGGGAGGGAAAAAAGTGAAAGCCTTGGCCCTTTATAAAGAGGGTGAATATCAAGCGTCCTCTCCGTGGCCGTTTGGGACTTGCCTATAATCTAGGAGTCCTAGACGCGGTTGGGTTACCCACACCCGTATTGATGAGAATCCTGTGATAAGGGGACACGATCTCTGCTTTGACAAGACGTGTCAGAAAACTTCCTCGAGTTATGTGTGGGGCTAGTTAAAAGAAACGGGTCGAATAATCACTGGGCCATGACATAATGTCGTGTTGCCAAAACAAGTCAGCAAATTGGATTTGTGGAAATATTATTCTCTCTACGGTGGTATGTGGAACTTATTTTGCAGGGTTGGACACTATCCTTATATTCAAATTCTTCCGTGGTGTATTCGGAGGAGGAACCCGCCTTGCAATGCCGAAGACAACACTGCGCGCCGGACTCATCGTCATTGAAAGCCTGGTTCAGGGGCTACTGAGGGAGTCCTGGATTAGGGGGTCTCCGGACAGCCGGACTATATCCATTGGCCGGACTGTTAGACTATGAAGATACAAGATTGAAGACTTTGTCTCGTGTCCGGATGGGACTCTACTTGGCATGGAAGGCAAGCTAGGCAATACGGATATGTATATCTCCTCCTTTGTAACCTACCTTGTGTAACCCTAACTTCTCCGGTGTTTATATAAACCGGAGGGTTTTAGTCCGTAGGACAACATACAATCATACCATAGGCTAGCTTCTAGGGTTTAGCCTCTCTGATCTCGTGGTAGATCTACTCTTGTACTACCCATATCATCAATATTAATCAAGCAGGACGTAGTGTTTTACCTCCATTAAGAGGGCCCGAACCTGGGTAAAACATTGTGTCCCCTGCCTCCTGTTACCATCCGCCTTAGACGCACAGTTCGGGACCACCTACCCGAGATCTTCCGGTTTTCACACCGACACCAGTGCTCATCCAAGGCCCTAAGCAACCCGGCAACGACATTGATGTGTACCTAAGGCCATTAGTTGAAGAACTCTTACAACTGTGGAATGGAACAGGTGTACGTGCGTGGGATGAGCACGTGGGGGAAGAATTTAACCTAAAGGCGTTGCTGTTCATGACCATCAATGATTGGCCTGCTCTCAGTAACCTTTCAGGACAGACAAACAAGGGATACCGAGCATGCACGCACTGTTTGGACGATACCGACAGTATATATTTGGCTAATTGTAAGAAGAATGTGTACCTGGGACGTCGTCGATTTCTTCCGAGCAGGCATCCCGTAAGAAAGAAAGGCAAGCATTTCAAAGGTGAGGCGGATCACCGGATGAAGCCTCGCCACCGTACTGGTGCTGATGTACATGATATGGTCAAGGATTTGAAGGTGGTCTTTGGAAAGGGTCCTGGTGGACAACCTGTTCCGAATGACACTGACGGACGCGCACCCATGTGGAAGAAGAAATATATATTTTGGGACCTGCCCTATTGGAAAGACCTAGAGGTCCGCCCCGCAATCGACGTGATGCACGTGACGAAGAATCTTTGTGTGACCCTGCTTGGCTTCTTGGGCGTGTATGGGAAGACAAAAGATACACCTGAGGCACGGGAGGACCAGCAACGTATGCACGGAAAAGACGGCATACATCAGGGTCATGCAAGCTATGCTCTTACCAAAGAAGACAAGGAAATCTTCTTTGAATGCCTGCTCAGTATTAAGGTACCGTCTGGCTTCTCGTCGAATATAAAGGGAATAATAAACATGGCAGAGAAAAAGTTCCAGAACCTAAAGTCTCATGACTGCCACGTGATTATGACGCAACTGCTTCCAGTTGCATTGAGGGGGCTTCTACCGGAAAACGTTCTATTAGCCATTGTGAAGCTATGTGCATTCCTTAATGCAATCTCTCAGAAGGTAATCGATCCAGAAATCATACCAAGGTTAGAGAATGATTTGGTGCAATGTCTTGTCAGTTTCGAGTTGGTGTTCCCACCATCCTTCTTCAACATCATGACGCACGTCCTAGTTCACCTATGCGAAGAGATTAACGTTTTGGGTCCTGTATTTCTACACAATATGTTCCCCTTTGAGAGGTTCATGGGAGTCTTAAAGAAATATGTTCATAACCGTGCTAGGCCAGAAGGAGGCATCTCCAAGGGCCATGAAAATGAGGAGGTCATTGAGTTTTGTATTGACTTTATTCCTGACCTTAAGCCGATTGGTGTTCCTGAATCGCGGCATAAGGGCAGACTGGATGGAAAAGGCACGCTAGGAGGGGAACAAATAATATGTATGGACGGACATTCTCTCACTGAATCACACTACACAGTTCTACAGAATTCCGCCTTGGTGGCTCCGTATATCAATGAACACAAGAATTTGCTACGCTCCAAACACCCGGAGTGGTCTGATGACTGGATTACACATGAACAAACCAGGAGTTTCGCCAGCTGGTTGCAGACACGTACCATGCATGACGCCTCTATTGAAGATGACTTGTACTTGCTGTCCCAGTTACCATCTTCGAATATAATGACTTTCAAAGGGTACGAGATAAATGGTAATACATTTTACACGATCGCCCAAGATAAGAAGAGCACCAAACAAAACAGTGGTGTCCGCTTTGATGCAGAAACCAAGACGGGAAAGGAAACATATTATGGTTATATACAGGACATATGGGAACTTGACTGTCGACGTGGTTTGAAGGTCCCTTTGTTTCGGTGCAAATGGGTCAATATGAAACGAGGCGGGGTAACGGAAGACCCGCAGTACGGAATGACAACAGTGGATCTCAACAATCTTGCGTATGCAGACGAACCATTCGTCCTAGCCAATGATGTGGCACAGGTTTTCTATGTGAAGGACATATCCACCAAGCCGAAAAAAAGAAAAGATAAGGAAGCGAATGCATCGTACGATGAGCCAAAGCGGCACATAGTTCTTTCTGGGAAGAGAAACATCGTGGGAGTGGATGACAAGACAGACATGTCAGGAGGTTATGAAAAGTTTGATGAAATTGCTCCATTCACAGTGAATATTGACCCGAGCATCCCGTTAAATGATGAAGATTTTCCATGGTTACGGCGCAAAGGGACACATGCGAAGAAAAAGTTTCACACCCAAAGATCTGGGATGTGATCGGCTTCACTATCATCACTTTCTTCTGTGTTTCACACCCAGGAGGGAATCTCTGTAATAGTTAAGGTAGTTATATGTTTTGGCATTTGAAACGCGAAGAAATTTTATGTGCAAACAAATTCTTTCATGCCTTTACTGATTTTTTCAGCTAAAAAGGCATTTCATTTTTTAAATAACCTAAGCATTACCAAATTGAATATAATGATAAAACACACTAATATTAAACATAATAAAAAAGAATCACTGAAAATGTATTTTTAAAGTTAAGTTATTCACAAACTAGTGATTCACACAAATTTCAAATAATTCAAAATTTAAACTATTCAAATTTAAAAACTACCGGCACTAACTGAAAGTTTCTAAAAACTATCAAAAATATTCACAAAGAAACTCTAAATACAGAAAAAAACAACTAAAAATAAATAAAACAAAATAAATAAAGCAGAAAAGAAAAAACTAAATGAAAAAAAGCCCGCCTACCGGGCCACAGCGGCCTACATACGACAAGAAACCCAACCTGTTGTTGGGCCAGGATGCAGGACCACAAGCCCAATAGGCCCCATAGGGCAGAGTAGCAGAGGTAGGCCCAGAAGGCCTGCTTTAGAGAGGAGCTCGAGACAGCAGCGGCGGCGGGGCTTATAAGCAGGTGCGAGCGCCCTTCGGCTAGCGAGGTGGGACTAAACTTCTGCGCCCCTCGCCTGGCAGCGCACCCCTTTAGTACCGGGTCGTGGCATCAACCGGTACTAAAGGGGGGGTCTTTAGTACCGGTTGGAGCCACCACCCGGTAGTAAATGCCTGCCCTTCCCGCCGCTTGGCCTGGCCAAAACAGGCCTATAGTACCAGTTGGTGGCTCCAACTGGTACTAAAGGTGCCTTCTATATATATATATCACTTCGAAAAATTTCATTCTTCCTCTGCTTCTTCCTCTATTTCCCCATTGAAGCATCGCCCGCCCCGATCGATCGACGCCGTCGCCGCCCCCGTCCTGCGCCGCCCCCGTCGCGCGCCGTTGTCGTCGTCGCCCCCATCCCCGTCGCCGCCCTCATCCCCGTCGCCGTCCCCGTCCCCGTCGCCACCCCGGGCCCGTCCCCGCGTCGCCGCCCCCGTCACACCCCGGCCCGTCGCCGCCCCGGGCGTCGCCTCGCCGTCGTCGTCGCCCCTCTGTGAGCTCTCCCCCTCTAACCCCTCTCCCTCGCCCCCGGCGGCCACCATGGGCGCTGCCCTCCCCGAGCCCATACACACACAAGCATGATGAACACAGACACACACACACACACACATTTCCTTAAGTTAATTAGTATATACTTATTTTGTATGTTTAATTAGTTTAGATTTCTTAGATTATTATTTTTTCACTAGTATATATGTATGAATGCATGTTAGATGGATATAATTGGTGTTTAATTAGTATGGAATTTTTTATATAATGTTGTTTTTCTGTTTTTTAATGGATGTATAGAAGTTGTTTTTTTGTTTTTAGTGTTAGATGCTTAATTAGTATGAAATAGCATATAGAATTTTGACATATGCAATGATAGCATAATTAGTGTTACATTTGCATATAGTATTTGTTGTCGATGATGCCCGGCCCGCATCCTCGCCGTCGACCCGTTCGCGACGACGTCCTGCTTCAGAGGACCCATGTCTAGGACGGGGCTCCGCCGGGCTGGCACTGGGAGGTGCTACCTTCAGGGGCGCGACGCTTGGTGAGGAACCTGGCCCCGGGTCCCGTCGTCGACCCTCATCTCCTTTGGTGGCGTCCGCGTGGGCCACTTTTGGTGTGGAGGGAGCCGGCCCCGCCGGAGGTGGTACGTCGCCGTGTCAGGGAGGAGGACGAGCACGTCCATCGCTACATGGCTGCTATGGACGTCAGGTTCTCCAATACCTGGCAGGTTCTTTGGGGAGATCACCCAAGCTATGATCCACTGATGGTTCCTTCACTTTGGTTGTCCACCGCCCGTGCCTCAGGAACCGCGAGTGGCCTAGATTACTCTTTAGTATTCAATCTTTATTAGCTGCTAGATAGCTAGCTAGCTAGTGATGTATTCGATATATAATATTCGAGATGATTTATTCGAGATTATATATATTATTCGAGACGATGTATTCGATATTATATCTATTATTCGAGAAGATGTATTTGAGATTATATTCGATTATGTTTATTATGTACTATGATTGATTCAGTTTTTCCTTATTAATTGATTGCATCCATGCATTGTAATTTGAATACTAAATTGTTTTATATTTCTTGTGGATTAGTTAAATAAAAGCTATGGCGGACAATACCGGCAGAGAGGGAGAAGAGACCCTGTTCGATATCATACGCCATCCTCGCGGGCTAGATGATGATCAGAATGAAGAAGATTATGACGGCTCCAAATTTCTAAACAACACCAGGGAGGGTGATATGATATTCGATCGCGACGACCGAATTGATGAAGTCATGAACTATGATTATGATGTTGACGAAGAAAATGTTGATCTTGAAACAACAAAGACTAGCGAGGTATATATATTTATATAAGCAGGCATCTGGTGATCATCACATGTTTTAAATGACTTGAAGATATATTAACGAATCGATCTTTCTTCTTTCAGCCATCCGGATCGAGCAAATCTTCAGGCAACAGGAAACGAGGCCCGAACAAAAAAGTTGAAGGAGGGCATAAAGTACAATATCGAGGCCATCAAACCTAATGGCGAACCATTAGCGCCTAAGAAGATTGCGAACAAGTTCATTCGTCAGTGCGGAGTTCTTGTGAAGGACCAACTCCCGGTCTCCCTTCAAGCATGGAGAGAGCTAGCAAAGCCACGTCCAGATCTGACTTTTGTCGACGTCGACAAAAACTTCTGCTTTGGGAAACGCTCATGGAACATTTCACCCTACCAGATCATTTCACAGATGCAGATGTGGAGAAAGTCAAGGACGCTGCTCTTAGGAAGATGGCGGTTGCATTCAACAACCACAAGAATCGTGTATGGGACAAGTACGTCAAGGGAGGAAAGAAGACTCTAGTATTCAAGGGAACACTAGAGAAGAAAAGTGCTCATTGGGACGATTTCATGAAATTCAAGGAATCAGAATCATCTAAGGAACGGTCGAGAATAAACAAGGCCAATGCCGCAAAAAAGGATAAGTTCCATAAGCTGGGGCCAGGTGGCTACGCGGTGGCAATGCCTAAGTGGGATAAGTCTGAGAAAGAGATGGAGGATGCAGGTGTCACTCCAGAAACATTGAGCTGGCCCCCAGGTGCAGGACTTGGTTCTATGCGCATGGGGGGAGTTGGACCCGAAGAAAGGCAAAGTTTCGAAGAAGGCATGTCTGGACGAAGTAGAAGATAAGCTACTTGTTGCAATAGAAGAGGCTCGATCGGGGGTGTTCGAGCCCAACAGAGAGAACGACGAGCTTACGTGTGCCTTTGGAAATCCTGAACACCCGGGAAGAACACGAGGCAAGGGCGCTATTCCGTGGTATGAGGGGTTTTCGGACTGGAACGCCGACTACAGAACCCGTGCGAGAAAGAAGATTGCAGAGGAGAAGAATAGGAAGATGGAGGAGGAGCAAAGGAAGCTGGACTATGAACGCCTTCAAGGCCTAGAATCAGTGCATGCGGACTTGGCAGTCAAATTCTAGCAGCAGCAGGAGCAGATCGACTCACTTAGCCAGCAAAGGGGGTCTCAGCAGCTGCAGCAGCTAGCGGATGATCCAGCATTGGATAGCACCGTCCCATCCATGCCGAGAAGCAGCGTGGGTTCCGCCCCGGGCGACGCAATGCTGGATAGATACCCAGTGGATGACATCATGGAGAACAGTAACTGCGAGCTACACTTCAAAATGAAGAACATATCCATGAAGGTGGTGGACGCCGTTGCTTTTACAAATCCCCCCGAGGCAACCTTCCATTGCAACCCGATTCCAGCGGGCCATGCTCGTGTCTTGGTTGATGAGGTGGTGGACCAATATTCGGGGCTAGAGCTTGACATTCCTGGAGGTGACGAGGAGCACACACTGGGAGAGGCCAACCATCATATCATCCTATGGAGAAAGGATTGCATCATCTTTCGAAGGCCACCGACACCGCGTCATCCGACTCCTCGTCGAAGTCTGCCACCGAGTCAGCAGACTCCCGCTCCTCCAAGTCCACCAACGCGTCAGGCCACTCCTCCTCCAAGTCCGGCACAGCTTCAGGCCACTCCTCCTCCTCCAAGTCTGGCAAAGCGTCAGGCCACTCCTCCTCCAAGTCCGGCACAACTTCAGGCCACTCCTCCTCCTCCAACTCAGCCACGTCAGCCGTCTTTGCCGCCTCGGCAATCACGGAAGAGAGCCGCCTTAGCTATGGTGCGTAGCGGTACAAGTCAAGGTAGTACTAGAGTTACAGGCGGAGGCAAGCGATTTCAATATGGTCCAAGCAGCCTCGCTCCTCTTCCGCAGAGGCCTTACGACAAGTCCGAGGAGGAAAACGCAGCCATATCGAAGGCTGAGGTGGAAGCCCATTTTGCACCGAAACCGCAACCGCCGCCAAGGGAGAAAGTGCCTGAGTAAAAGATTGACCACTTCATTCGTATGGCTAGACCACCAGCTCCCAAGCCTGTTGACACAGACTATGAGCGCCACCTCAGGAAGTTAAATCGAGCACATCTACAGAAAGAGGCGAGCTCGAGCTCGAGCAAATCAGCTGGCAAAAGGAGCGGTAAAACCGTTCCCCAGCTGGGAGAACAGGCGGCGCAATCAACCCCCCCCCCCCCCCCCGCTTGTTGTGCCAACAACACATGAGAGTACGCGCGCCCAATATTATTGTGGGCAAACCATTAACGTTCTCGGGCTGGGAGATGTGGTAATAACCGAGGAGCATATTGAGCAGGCTGAAAGGCTCATGATCACTGTTGGACAACTCCTCAACATCGAGCCCATGTCTCAGCTTAGAGAGGAGGAAATAAAACGGAAATATGTTCGGGGCCAACCTTTGGTCGAGCCAGACGAGGTCAAGAAGCTCCCAACGAGAATGTATGAATTGCATCAATCGTACATGGACATTACCAAGATTTCCAATCGAGAGTCCCTCATGGGAATGTCAAGAAGGATCATTACTACCATGAGAAAGCTGTGTCCGTTGAGTATTCAGAACTATTTCAGTTATACAATCAAGACGCACTCGACAAATCTACTTGCTATTGTCTGTAAGTGATTTCTTTCTGTAATTTAAGTCTCAAGCTAGCTGTAGTGATCATTTTGATCAATCATTACCTGTAATTATCCTCACTATATTCTTTTCTATGGTATTATGCAGGATGAAGATTTATGAAATGAAAAAAGGTGGACGCTATGGCATTGGGTTCATTGACCCAAATACCATTAATGAATACACATGGAAATTAGATCCATATTATGAAAAAAGTGTAGAGGAAAGCATGCTAGAGTTCTTCAAGCGCCTCAATACCAATGAAGATATACTACTTCCTTACAACTTCGAGTGAGTCACACCGTCTTGTACTACAAATTCTATTTTTGCCTACTAGCTAGCTACATGTTTTTGCTTACATATGCCCGCTTAATTAAGACATGCAAACATGTGTGCATGCAGATTTCACTGGATCTTGTTAATCATTAAAGTTAAGGAAGGAACAGTTGAAATACTGGACTCACTACTTAAAAAAGTGACTACATCATCTTGTTTGGGATAGTCAACAGGTAATTTCAATCATTATTAACTATATCTTGGCCTATTTAGTTCGTCATTTCCTGATATGAACTATTTAATAACCCCTTTATTCATTTTCTTTGTCGGCGGGCAGGGCTTGGGCAAAGTTCATCAGAGTCACTCCAGGCTAATGGAAACGAAAGCTGAAATGGTATCGACCTAAGGTGAGTAATTAAGTAGTACTAGCTAGCTAGCTGCCATCTCTTTAATTATCATGCTTGATTAATTACTATCTGATCAAATTCCATTCTCGTAAAGGCCCTGAAGCAGACGCCGGGGAATAATCTGTGTGCCTATGTTTGCGAGAACATTCGCATGATGGCGTCCGAAAGGAGCAGATCCCAAAGACAGGAGTGGGTACGTTTGTCAGAATAGTATTCACAATTTTTACACCATTATCGATATCTAGTCACACAACTAATACACATGCATATTGATCTCCTTTTTAACAGTTCAAAGAGGTGCGGGAGCAGCTCCTAGCAGAGGAGCGCATAGAAGCAATTCAAGAGAAAATAACGGGATTTTTGCTCGACCAGGTCATAGATCCCAAAGGAGAATACTATTACCCGCTACCGCCCCCATGAACCACTTCCAATTGTCATCGTGCTCCGAAGGCATCAATTAGGCTAATGCCACTGGCTCCGAAGGCACCAATTAGGAGAAATTGTATATAGCTAGCTAATTGTATATATATACATGTGTGTATATATGTGTGAATTAATTAATGGTGGTTATTGTATATATATAGGACGTCCATTTGGGACACCTAGGTGCCTGGGCACCTTGCCTAAAAACCGTTGGATTACAATGAGATGTGTGCAGGTGAAACAATGCTAGAATTTATTGGTGACCTTTTTACTAGGAAAGAATAATAGCTGATTATTACCTAATATGGACACACTTTTTATTAGGAAAGAATTATTGCTAGACAATTAATGCTCACATTAGAGACGATAGAGAAAATCATTCAATAATATTCAATGTTTTGAATGCCATGCACGTCCCATGGTGTGTGCACTTTTTTGGCTACAGTAGAAAGTCATTTCTTGCCAGAACAGTGTACTAATAGGTATATCATAATTGTGGATATAAAGGTATGTTTCCAATTGGTATGGTTTCATGGAAAATACTCATGTATATTTTGAGCGTGTCCTTATTTAAAGTATATCATTTTTGGGTATGTCTCCAATATCGTTTACGAGTATGTGTTTAAGGCATATACTTGTATTAAAAAATAGTATAATTATTTTGGGCATGTACCAATTCAAAGTATATCATTTATGGGTATCTCTCCAAAGCATATATGTGTATTCAAAAAGAGTGTGTGAGCATGATATCTTAGGTGTATGTACGTAAAAAATATCGAGTGTGGATATCTGCATGCATCGTACATACCCAAAAACTAAAAATAATATTAGGTTGATGTTTCGTATTATTTGGTCACCTTAATTTGTAAAGGGAAATTAGTCTTGGAAAATGTGACATGTTCAGATACCTTGAAAAGTAAATCATTAGAAACTACGTAAGAACGTACATAGGGTATACCAATAGAGTGTTATATAGGCACCTAGGGTCATGTAATTCACCGGTATCTGATACCTTGAATAAATCACTAGGTATGTATATGTAGTCAAAAATTTCTAGGGTATATATGTAGACACGATTTTTCTATAGAGGGAGTTAACAGGAGGTATAAGTGTTCAAAATGTTTTTGAACGAACCTAAAATAGCGTGCAAAACTATAGAGGGAACAACAAGTTATTTTTTTTGTATATGCATTTTTTTCGACGACTTGAGTATGCACTTACAAATATATATTGGTTACTGTCAAATTTGGCATATCTTTAAAAAAATAACCTTCTTTCGCAGGGACTTGAGTATGTCACGTTCATGGCTATATGTTTTTAACAAAAAATGGGTATGCGATTTTTGGAATGTGATATATGGGTATGTTACATTTCCTTAATTTTGTAGTTTCCAATGCCTTGGATATGACATACCCACTGTATTTAGATATATTTGTGCGTATTCAATACCTTGGAAATAGAAAAAATGATGATTGATTTTAACCGTCATACCAAAATCATACAATAATACGCCATACACATAACAATGCTCATGTATTTAATTTTATGTTGGCAGTTTACGGAGATTCAAAGTAGCCTATAAAAGAATGCGCACATGGATGATGTAACATGCATCTTCTTTAGGAAATGAATCAATTGACAATGAGCAAATGTCGTGTGATGTTTATGGCAAGCAATAAATTGTCGTGGATGATCTCATGCATGCATAAAAACTTTGGAAAGTGATCTAATATATATATATATATATATATATATATATATATATATATATATATATATATATATATATATATATATATATCTGGGCTATTCTGTTACCCTTCTTGAACTGATGAATCCGAGCGGTTGTACTGATTCCGTCATTTCGTTGAACTGATCATTTTTTATTAAAAGAGCAAATAAGAGCCCCCTCCTCTCTCTCTCCCTGTTGAGCCAGCTACTTGTGGCGGATCCCTCCACCCGCCTGCCTCCCTCCTGGCAACCCAGGCCATACCCCAGTCGCGGTGATGGGCGCCGGGGCGCGGGCGACGGCGGCGGCGCTGCCACTGGAGCTCGTATGGTGGAGAGAAGTGTGGCGTGGGTGCGTACATGCGCTAAGCTGGAGCAGAGGCGCCCTGCAGCGGGCGGCGCCGGGGCGAGGAGGGTTCGCGGCGAGCTCCGGCCGTAGAGGGCGCAGCGCGCCCCAAGAGCACGCGCAGAGCTGGCCGGAGGAGAAGGCGGCCACGCGCGGCGCCGGCGTCCGCCTCAGCGCCAGCAGCACGGACGAAGAAGCTACCACCTACAAGTAGCACCAAGCGAGAAATCAGCAGAGAGAACTCAAGCGAAGGCACAAGGAATACCCGCGTGGTGGGGGAGAGCGCGAGGGTGGAGGGGGAGGCCGCCATCTCCAGCCGGGGGGCGGGTCGAGCTGCTGGTGGAGTCGCCGTGTTCCGCTCCCCTCCTCCTCCTCCTTCCCCTTTGTACTAGTGGCAAGGCGCCGATCTGTGATGTGGTTGAAAGGATTGAGTGACCACTCAACTGATTTCGTTTACCTTGCCATCTTAGGAAGGGAAGGGCAGAGCAGGTCCCGCCGGAGTGGGAGGGGGCGGTGGCCACCACCACCACCGTCCGTCCAGGTTCACCTCAGTCGGCGGCAACTGTAGCCATGTTGCCCATGTGCCCATCCTTGACGTCTCTCAAAGATCAGTCTCTATGCTCTGTCTTTTTTGCACAATACAGGAAAGGTCATCTAGTTCTGCATGAACTAGAGCCTGCACCATAATCTTGGCCATCTCACGGCATGTCTGAATTTGTTCATTTATCTTATGTAAGATGCCAAGACGAGGTTCTAGGCTAGTGTTGCTAGCAGGAACCATAGAGTTGGCAACATATGGCAGAATCTAAAGAGCGGCTGAAGCTGAATCTTCTGTGCTTAAAGTGCAATTTACAGGAAGGACTGTTCCAAAATTCATGAACCTAAAATGGAACATGAAATGGGAGCTGAGCAGATTCCGTTGCTAATTAATTATCCCGCACTATGTTGTTGCTGGTGGAGCTACTATAGTAGTATTATTTGATCAGGGGCTAACGGTAGTTACTACTGTATTTGACATGAGACTGAGCACCATACGAGCTATAAAATGGCAGCTCATATTCAGGGAAACTTTCATGGTAGGTGTGCAACAAAATTTCACAAAGAATTGTCAAATGCAAAACTTTCATAGAGGTCAAAGATTTCAGTTCAACGTCTACACAGAGCTATCGAAATATGAAACTTAGTCATGTTGAAGGTTTCCTCAAATTCGCAACTGGTGAAGACTAATTTGAAATATGGTGAGACCCTTCGTGTTGCTTTCCTGTCAGAAAAAACAGAGTACTGGAACTGATGTCCATATGTGTTTGTGCTGAGCGTGTTTCGTAGACTAAAATTTACACTTTTTTGGGTACGCCTTTTTCTCGTAACTTTTCGATGGTTTACGGTATCATAGTCCTCGAACTTGCATGGTTTATATCATTGAGCTGAATGATATTTATTTTAAAACAATATGTTTTGTGTGTTTCTTTTTTTGAACTCATTTTTTTTGCAATGATGTTTTGAACTTCTCGCGTTTTGCAACTTGGACTTTTACCATTTGAATTTCCGTGGGTTTTTCTTTTGTTTGAGCTTTTTTCCAAACTTATCTGAGACGTCATGTTTGAACATACAACTTTTGTAGTGGTGAACTTATCGTTTTTTCCATTTATTAAGTTGCTTTTTTCCTCCGAACATTTACTGGTACAATTTTTTTTTGCAAATTTATTGTCCCTTGAGTAAGAACAAATGCAATTTTTAATTTTAATTTTATGGTACTTATGGTACTAGAGAGTTTGTACTTCTTAAAAAATAATCACTCGATGTTCTTTTAGTTTTATTTTTTAATTTTCTTTCTCATCCTTATCTTTACTGACGGTGTAATCACCATCGTACCTTTATGGTTTATATAGTTGAACGGACTTACATTTTTACCATTCCCTTCTTTTTAAAACTTATATGTTTTCTTCTCCAAACTTCCTACCTGTCGAGAATTAGAACTTATTTATTTTTACATTTGTACTTCCAAGTGTCTTTAATGCCATTTTCACTATTTTACTTTGTTTTACCTCATCAAACAGGCGCACAACACATTTGAAGAAACAAAATACGAATCTTTCAAACACTAGGGGTATAACCATTGCACATGACTTCATGTGTGCCTTCATCATAGAAAAATATACTGAATATCGCTAAGTTCTAAGATTGAACAAATGAATCATACAGAATATTGTGAACACGCCGCATTTTCTCACTAAAACAAAATTCTGTACTTGCATACAACCCTCTTTGAACTTGGACGACACCTAGTGCTCAACTTGGACGATGAACAGTGCTCAACTCGAACGGAGGAGGTAGTCATTGCTTTTTAACCATGAATGCTTCTAAAGACACTGGGAATTGCTTCAAAACTACTTTTATACTTTTTAACACGAGGGTTCTCTCAGCTGGGCCAAGAAGCAATGCATACATAATATTTTTATTCTGCAAGAACGAAACACTCCAATAATTAACAACTAATTTGTTAGTACATGCAGAACAATTTCAGTTTTGAGAACAAACTTCCATTGATATGTTAATCTCTCAATCTGTATAGAGGACAGGATGGTTGAGGGATTAGCATTGGCATTATTGGAAACCATGGCCTTTAATGAAATGGTTCAGGGATCACTCTCAGTCAGCCCCATTGCTACTTGTGCTACAGAGAACATGAATATAAAGCGGATGGTGACTCATCGATTTTTCTTTATGATATATAGAAACTTGCGGAATTTTGAAACTTGCACTGACGATATTTAGGTGATATATCTAAACTTTAAAGGATTTTGAAGAAATTCGCTGCAAATCATTACTTATTTAGGTGATATATCTGAAATTACAGAGTAATATCGAACTATAGTGGACAGACCAACAACATAAATCCTCAAGCAAAGCTCACAATCTCCATGGAAGATGCCTATGAATTCACCATGGAAGGGCATCCCACTCCCCCGCTCTATCTGCTCCCACTCCCTGCACACACACAGAGCAGAGAGAGGATGAGAGGGAGATGACTGAGGCGGATCGAGGACAGAGCACAAGGGGCCTGCACGTAGCTCTTCTCATGACCGGCTGGGTAGCATGCTGTTGTACTGACGAGGCAAAGGTCCAAATATATCGCCTAAATAAGTTCAAAGAATTTTACAAAAACAAGTGGGCAACAAAGAGAAAATTCATGTATGGCTATCAGGCACAACTTATATATATAGGACTAGTAAGGGTCTCAGGAATCGACTACATTATTTCAGTCAACTCGATCTTCATCAGTACTAGAATGACTGGACAAGAAGTTTAGATTTGTAGCAGCACACACACCAAACTTATAGAATTTTTCTTCAACGTTTTTAGGTAATTGCATCGGTACTAGTATAATTGGAAAAGTATTTCAGATTTGTAGAAGCGCACACACGAAACTTACAGAATTTGATGGAAATGCACGAGTTCTGATTTATCAGTACACAGTTTTATGGAAATGCATGAGTTAACTTCTTCTAGGCACTATCTGAACATGGTGAAGACTAGCAAATGTAAGGATAGGCAGAGAACACTTAGTATTGAGCTTTTTTCCAAGTATGTGTTGAACTGATATATTTTTTGTCAATGAACTGTTGTAGTATAGGTACTAGAGCTACCAGCATCTTCCTATATATCATGATAAAAAGCAAACAAACATGCATACTAGAGAAAATTGAACTGACAATAGAAGAAATCTATACTTTTTTGGGACTGATATCATGTAATACCTCATCCAGAAAGCATGCCAAGCGAAACGTTTACTTTTTTAGTTGAAGAACTAGAAGTCTTGCAGCACAAGAGGCACGGCATGGTGCTATTAACTAACTTACAGAGATCCTTTCTGCTTTGTAGTAGTACCTGAGGTTACAAGGGTCAGAAATTTACCATTTGACGGCCTTCACGCCACCAGCAACGCTGGAGGTGACCTCCTGTCTCCTGCTGTCGGCGGGGAACAGGAGCTGGATCAACGGGGAAGAAGGTGGCAGGAGCACCTTGTCCATCCGATCTCTCATGTGAGGGCAGTGCTCGACGTCGAGGTGCAGGGCGCCGAAGGAGACGGTCATGCGATGAGGAGGAGCAGGATGGGGCAGAAGTGGTTGTTGCTGACGCTCCGCCCTCCGCCGGTGACCCCCCTGCAGCGCGTCGTGGGAGGTGGGAGGAGGAGCCATGGCGCGTCGCCATAGGTGGAGGCTCTATGTTTATGTTGATAGTACCATAATATCATTGCACAGTAGTGGTTGTCAACTGAATCTTGCAAGTCCAAACAAAACCATAGTTGAACTTAGACCTGAAAAAAAAATAAACTCGCACTGACAAATGGATGAATTTCATGTAGAACACCTTTCTCCTTTAGACGGTTGATTAATGCCACACATGGACAAGACAGAGTGCCAAGAAATCAAATTGCACAAGTTAGAAGACACAAATTAACACCACGATAGCCGCCCTAGACCACGGAATCGATGGAAGCACAAGAAGATAAAATAAAATAAGAATTGGCTTGAACTTAAACCAAAATGATAATTGAACTGAACTAAAATTAGATACTGGACTGAATTAAAATAAGAAACATATAGCAAAATTAGATTGTATAAACACAAGCATTTTCAGCAATCAAATTTTCCTCTTGAATATGTAGAGGGACACACCTTGTTTTGTCTATCAGATTCCTACATCCAGGCAAAGAAGTGGGTATAGGACAAGGTACATCAGCCCAAATTTTTGTACTTCTCATTGCATTGCTTCAGTTTGGTTCCAAGAACACTATGTTGTAGTTCCGGTTGCAGACCTGGTCGTCACGGCGTGCAGGGACCATGGAGGAAGATGATCTAGAGCAGAAGCTCTCACACGATGAAGTTGTGGACGGCGCCGAGCATGTCGGTGGACGCATGTTCGGAGAAGTTGTAAAATATCTGCAGAACTGAAGGATATGCTTTTTGTATTATCTCTAATCACAATGAACAAAGTATTTAGAACTGACGCATATATGATACTCGATCAATACTAAAATGGACAATATTTGTTAAGTTTCTATGTATGAACCTACCAACTTTCTAAACATGAACTTCTCCCTAGGGTTATTCTTCGGTATTGAAAAATGTGCAGGCAGAGCACATATATTAGTAATAGTTATATCGAGAGGGTTTACTTCAACCCCTACATTTTTCATTCATTAATAACTGTCAGTAACTTGTTATTCATCAGTACTAGTACGACTGGACAAGAAGTGCAAATTTGTAGCAGCACACAAATTGAACTTGCATAATTTTTCTTTGAACTTTTTTAGGTGATATATCTAAACTTACATAATTTTGAAACATGTACTGATGATATTTTTGCGCACGCACCCAACTATCTTATGTTTTTTCATGAATTTACAAAATAACACAAACCAAACTAATAATGAGTTTAGTACAGAAAACAAGTCTCTTCTCTAGGCATTAAGACAAATACCTGTCGAACAACAAGCACAATACAGCAGTGCCGCTTGAGGAGCAGGGGAAGAGGGACAGTACAAACAAGTGCAGCTCAATGATACCATATGCTGCAGAACAAATTTGCCACTTGGGACTGAAGAAAGAAATCACATAAGATGAGCTAAAAATCATAATAGAATGACCATAGCTACAATATGAACTGAATATATACCAGAGGAGCATGAACATCCAGGGGGAGGTGTGGAAAGGTTGAGATGGGCACCTCCCGAGCTGCGGCATCGAACGGCTTGGCACTGTGTTGTTGAACGATCCGGGGTGGCAGCGGTGAACGGAGGGCAAGTCTGGTTGGTGGTTGTCACGCTGGAGATGGACATCAGGGACGCTGCGGCAGAAGAAGTGGGTCACACCGGCGACCTGCGGCTGTGCGTGTAGGTGGTTTGCTGGTAGACTGGAGCCGGGGGAGATGGGAAACAGGGTGGCGGCTAGAGCCAGTGACTGCAGAGAGTGGTTGGGGATTGATGACGAGATCAAGAGGAGATGGGGGCGACAGAGGCTTGTGAAGCAGCGGCGACGCCAATGCGGCCGGCAACCAGGAGGTTGTGTGCGGGGCGGCAGCACGGTGGAAGCAGCGGGGAGGTTGGCCAGGCGGCGTGGTGGAAGCACGGGGGCGGCGCTCCGGTGGGAGCAGCGCGGAGGCAGGCTGGTGGCACGGTGGAAGCAGAGGGGCGACGCCAACGACGGGTAGAAGCAGGGGCGAAGTTGGCGGCGCGTGGAAGCAGGGAGGCTGGGCCCGGCGGCGGGTGGGAGTAGGGGGTGGAGCCAGCGGTGGGTGGAAGTGGCGGGGAGGCTGTGGGGAGTGGGTGGGCTTTTTCTCTGTTTCGTGCCACATCATAGAAGCACCAGATTGTGCAAAATGGATCGGCCTCTATAAGGGCCTGATGGTAACAGAATAATATTCTGTTACTAGTAACAGAATAGCCCTGTCCTATATATATATATATATATATATATATATATATATATATATATATATAGGTAAATTGTTGGGGCACCTAGGTGCCCAGGCACCTAGCATTTAATAGCTCGCATGTCCACCCATTTGTATTTATTGATTTGAATAGAATTAAAACACACATTAATTGATGGAGAGAGAATGGCAGAATAAAAAGGAAACAGATATAATATGTACGCACAATGTGACTCGTCGGCCTGTGCATTTTTTCTACGCACATATGAATAAATGTATACATAAAAGTTGATACTATTCTGAGATATTCATGACAATTTTTTTTTATTATCTATATCAACAAATTGTGCGCCGACTCCAAATAATATAAATATACCCATGGTATATATACCTACTAATGAAATTATGTATATACACGGATACGTATATATCCAATGATTTATTCTAGGTTTTTAGGTATTAAAGAAATTATATACGTAGCAGATATGTATATACCAACTAACAAAATTATGTACATACATGGGTATACATATACCTACGAACAAAATTATATACATACCCCTGCAAAAAAGGAAATTATATACATACGCGGGTATGCGTATACCTACCAAAGAAATTATGTACAGATGCGGGTATGCATATACCCGTAACGAAATTATGTACATACGCAGGTATGCATATATCAACTAACAAAATTATGTATATATGTGCCTGTCTTGAAAAAAAGGTACATGTACGGGTATGTGTATGTGTATACCCAATTAGATGGTGGATATGTGTATACCTACTGCTGAAGTTACGTAATATACATGTGTATTTTACATACGTAGTGATTTATTCTACGAATTAATAAGTGATATATAAGAAGGTAATAAATGTTGATTTTTATTCACTATGGTATTTTAATCACCTTCCTTTTCTATGATGTGATATGCATGCATGGGACAGTTAAAGAATTAAAGCCTGCCAAATTAACTAGTAATTAAATCATTTACATTGATTTCCAAATCTGTCGCTAAACACGATCTAACGATGGATAGGCAAGATGCCCAGGCACCTAGGTGTCCCAAACTGGTGTCCTATATATATATATATATTTATATATATTTCCCGAGTAATAAAGTCGTACGTTGTTAGCAATTTTGTAGAAAAGTCCTTTTGTTTTCGGGAATTCAACCCGCGGTCCCTATTTTTAAGTGGATCTGAGAAAACATTTTGATTTTACAAAAAAAAAACTACGTTTGTAAGAAATCAACCCGCAGTCCTTTCTTCTATCTTATCCATACGTTCCTTTCCAGCGCGGCGGGCGGCGCCCTTCACGGCGGCGACAACTCCGAGTGGGCTCGCGGGAGACGGCGCTGGGCTTGGGAGATGCGGCCGCGAGGGCGCCGCATCAGTTCGCGGCAGCGAGGCGGGGATGCGGCGCTGCGCTCCCGGGATGCAGCAGCGAGGCGTCGAGGCAGCGCTGCGCTCGGGCGCGGCATCAAGCGGCAGCAGCGAGGCGGGAGGCGCACATGGAGATGAAGGAGGAGAAAATGGAGAGTCGGCCGGGGCGAGGAGTTCGCCGGCGTCGAAGCCACGGACCACGGCGCTGCAAGCTTGCAGGGGGCGGTGGCCATGGCGGGGAGGCGGCGCTGAGCTCGGGAGCCGCATGCCTCCTCTGCCGCTCCTTCTTTCTTTCTTCCCCAACTCCTCTCTTGCACGTCGTCGTCTTGCCGCCCACGCAGCAAAGAGGTCGAGGAAGAGGCGGGAGTCGGGTCAATCGATCTGTCGCACGAGGATGCGGCACTCCCTGTTCCATCTAGATCAACGGGCGCAGAGGGAGGTGGAAGAAGAGCCACGACCTCTGAGCAGGAGGCTGTCGCCTAGCACGCATCTGACTGCGGCTATTTTATCCATGAGCTGGAGGATAAGGTATTCACCTCTAAAATCACACTTCTGTTTTCCCCGTTTCCATCTGAAATATGGATTGCCAATATACTACTCTCACTTTGATTTGCACATGAAAGTAGTATAAATATTTGCACCGAACTGTATGATTTGTTGAGCCAAGTGTTGAGTCTGATATGGCATCTTTATGCTTTCAGAGAAGTGCATCTCTAAAATTCAGAGTTTTGAACCTAAAGAGACGCATCTAGACAATGGTTGCATGAGTGGTTCCAGTGTCATATACGCCAACATGGTAAGCATGTCTTGTCTGATTCTAAGTTAGTTGTAGAAGTATTCCATGCTACTATTTGTTGACCAGAATTCGCTACCAGGTTGGAGATTTGGGATCGGATGCTGCGCCAAGAATGAGGGACCAAGGTGCTGAACTAACAGCAGGGGCAGAATGATTCTTCAGGTACCAACATAGCCGTCGACTAGAGAATTAAGTTAACTGTTTGTTTTACTTGAAGCTCCAAATTGTAGTTATTTTATTCATTCACTAATTTGGTATAATCCTAATCTAGGAGGATTATCACTGTATGATATGAGATTCTGACATTTATCAATGATAAAAATCTGACATTGAATGGTTCTTTTCGGAAGTACAGTTGTAAGATCTATGATTCTTGCTTGGACCTTTAACTGGACAGTACTAATTGGACATATAATTGATGATTTATGCACAACAAGATATTCTGTTGTCTTTTGTTCTTCAATCAGATTCATCTAGCCCTTTGTTGACTTTCTAATTGTTTCACCCTTTACCTCTGAAACTTAGAAATCGGAGAAAGGTTATTGGCATATCCCCGTCACTGATGAAGATTTGCTAGAGAGGAAGAGGACCAGAATGTTTTTCTATTATTGGGGACATACATAATACATATAGATAAATTTGGACTCATTTATGACAGAGATTTCTTGCCAAAAATATTAACTCTGTCCAGCAGTGGGCACTGTCAAGGTAATAACAGGAATTTGCTGAACCTAATTGAATGAAAGCGGGATGGTATCCGATTGAGAACCTTCTCTAACTAAATGGGCTTACGAACAATCAACATCAAATAGTTCCAAATTAACAGATGTTGTTTTATGAAAATACTGATTTAAGAATTTGATGAATCTATAATTCTCTACATAATCACTTAGTGAATTTTATGAATCTATAATTTTCTACAGATTTAAGAATTTGTACATCCCCTTTTAGTCCAAATTAAGAAAAATATGATTTCTGCTATGATAGTTTCCACAATAGTTTGGCCCTTGAGACACTTCCACTGTACGCATGTGTGTTCCTTTTTTTTCCAGATATATGCATGTCTATTGATCATTATTGGAATTGGTTCGACAAACTGTGTATATGTGACAAATTTACTAATTTTTTTGACTCGTCTACGGCGGGCTTACGCCGGCCTGAACCATGTATTACTCAACTGTAGCGGAGACATAAAAGAGGATGCAGGGGGTTGTGGGAGAGATAGAAAGAAAACACCGAAAAGAAAGCAAAAGGAAAATATTCATGAAGGTTGAGTAATATACTGATCCAACCTGATAATATGACTAATCCATACAGTGGATATGCGCCAATGCTCAAATTTGAAAAATGAAGGATTCAACTTTTTTTGAATTATTATGGGTGAAGTCGCGAGTATGCCCATCAATCGTAAAAGTATATAGTTCGACTTAGTCGTAGGTTCCGTAGTAGTCTTGCCTTGGCTCTGCTGCCTCTCCTCTCTGCTCATTGCTGGCTGTGGCTGTCCCATCTCTCCTAGAGCTGCTGCTGCTGCACTTCTTCTGAAGCTCTTCTCAAACCCGTTGCTGCAGTTCTTCTCAAACTCCAACCAGTTGCTGCTTCTCTCTCTCTCTCTCAATTTTTCTGTAATCATGTGAACCATTGTTGTGCGATTATATGTTTTGTGGTACCTTCTGCAAAGTGATAGC
Source organism: Triticum urartu (assembly GCF_056163025.1). NCBI lineage: Eukaryota > Viridiplantae > Streptophyta > Magnoliopsida > Poales > Poaceae > Triticum > Triticum urartu. The sequence continues at coordinate 723,487,850 of NC_141874.1, read as the reverse complement.
ACCTACATGTTATCCAAAATTTTCTTCTAAATGTCATGAGGCATGAGCTACAAATTTTCTCAAGAATGATAAGGCATGCATGCAATTTTAATAATACTCTTTTGGCTCTCATTTATCTGTTGCCATAGAGCATTGTACAATATAGAAGAGTCAATCAAACATAGCTCTTTGAATATCGGACAAAATATTGGTTTCGTGATTTATTTATAAGAAGATTCTTCTATGTATTTAGTTACATGATTTTAATTTGATCGTCTTCTTTCAACTTTTTTTTGCCGACTATGATATTTCCTTAGGTTCACCTTGACCTTCACTGCCCGTGTAAGAGCTTAAGTAAATTGATGTTGTATCATCAGAATCTGGAGCCTTGCATAGTTTTTCTTGCATGCACTGAAATCCTCTTTGTCACAGGATGAATCAGAAACTGAAGATGATGATCCCATGGACACAGAAGAAGCTTCCTCTGTCCTCATCGCTGCACTGCAGTCTTTCAGCCAAGCTCTGGTGTATGACGACGAAGAAAAAGATACCGTGAGTCCGTGACAGAGGTAGATGTCTTCTTGCGTCCTACCCTAGATGGCGGGGGCTCTCTCATCAGCAAAATAGCTACTCTGGATACGCATATGATGATCGCAAGAGACTGTACCTTATGGATAAGTAAATGACTCTGAGGTCTACATGTTAAGTATAGAAAGAAAAGCCTGACGACGACAAGTGTACTGTCGGGAGCTTTGCTGCCACTTCTTTGCCAGCCGGAGTGGCCTGTTTTTAGTGATGATCATGGTCTACATGCGTGTATATGTTGTGTTCTGATAGACTGTACTACAAGATTTTCTTGGAATTGGTACTTCTGTTTTTGTATGCTATGAAGAGCGTATGTGTATGCTGGTTCCGTGTACTCTGTTTGTACGTCTGGTTGGCACGAGATTAAGCAATGGGCGAGGTTTCGTATCTTCTCAGGGATTGCTATACATCTTGCCGTGCATACTCAGCTTCTTTGGGTCCAAGGTATTTTCTTTCTTTCTTTCTTTCATGAAGAGGTTAAGTCGGAGGAGAGGACCCGGATCCCGGACGGCGCGCTGCTTTGGTCCCAGTCCACTCGCCATGTTTGGGTACCCAGCTCGGTCCAAGTCCACTCGCCATGTTTGGGTACCCAGCTCGGTCCAGCGCAGGTATTCATCCACCTCTCCACTGCCCCTGTAAGGACCTCCTTGATCTTGTACCTATCCAAATCAAAATCCTAGCAAATACACTTCAGATCCAAATCAAAATCCTAGCAAATACACTTCAGAGCAAGGTACTGTTGTAGACCTCCTTCCAATCTGTGATGACCCCTAACCAATACATGTGCAGCCATTGTCCGTTGCTAATTTAATACACTTTAGAGCAAGGTATCAGAAATAGTACGTGCATGTTGCATAGAGATGTTATTTCGCATGCATGAATTCTAATTTAAGCTTAAAGTTAGGCATGTCTAATCGCACACACCACAAAATTTCCTTACTGTTCACTACATCTTTTATCTCCAATTTGGATAGAGTCTAAGTGATAACTCTTTAGTCTGATTTATCTTTAAAAGTTTGCTAGAGGCTGACCTTCTCGGTTTTCTTCAATATTTTTTTGGAGTGCAACAGTATGAACTGGTTTCCCCATCAGGGCTGTATTTTCTTTTCTTTGATAGATTCTATAGTCATGTACTTCCGTTTCATGTTTCCATGTTTGCCATTATATGTGCATTTCTTGCTGAGCTCTATTTGGATGAACTTTTGTTGATGTGTGATATGGCTACATGGGCATGAATGGACATTTTGGACAGACCTGGTTTGAGATGTCCTTTTATGCTTGACTCAGGCACTCAGCTACGTGTGGTCTTATGAGACAGAATTTCTGTTAAAAAGTATTTGTAATTACTAGCAGCATTCCATAATTTGTAGTGGGTCGTCCCGGTGTCGCAACCTAGAAAGGACAAACAGGGCCGGTCATTCCCACAGATAAAAACATTGTCAAGCCTTACTTTTTGCAAGTTGCCTTGTTCTGTTTCTTTTAGAGAAAGATAGTAATTTGAGTCATTACAGTTTTGTTGCACGAACACTGCTAGACCGCGGTGTGTCAAGATCTAATTGCTACACTCAGTGGTTACATTGACCTTATTTTTGAAGTTTGCAAAAATTCTATTACAAAAATATTGCATAATGGCACGTGGAGCAATTTATACTTAATATTTCGCCCGATGCAACGCACGGGAATTTGTACTAGTGTATATACATATATACATATATATATATATACACACACACGATCGATTCTACTAGAAATTCTATTTATATATATGCATAACGTGTACAATATGTAGTATCGTAAAATACCAGCAAACAAAAAAGAATTAAATGGAAAACACAAAATTAAATGAAAAAGAAATTGTAAACCCAAAACCCCCAACCTTTTAATACCGGTTGGTGTCACCAACCGGTACTAAAGGGCTCCCTGCCCGCGGAGCTGGCTCGTGCCACATGGTTGCCCTTTAGCATTGGTTCATGCTGAACCGGTACTAAAGAAGGACCTTTAGTGCCCACACTTTAGTGCCGGTTAATGAACCAGGACTAAAGGGCGTTACGAACCGGTGCTATTGCGCGGTTCTGCACTGTGTCGTCCTTGAAGTATCGACTGTAGCGAGCAAAGTGGCTTGGGCTTGGCTTCCCTCGAGGCCCAGTGGGGAGAAATAGCACTAGGCCCAGTAGTTTTCGAAAAAAAACTCGTCCCCCGCTTCACCTGTGACGTCATCAATGGCGGAATCCCGCTGCAGAAACCCCTGCAAAATAAAGCCCGCAAGTGTTGGCGGATTAGGAATTGATGGTTCTCTGTAGCGCGCCCCTGACCTGAATGGTTGTGGACGCGGCCGTGGTGACGAGGTCACCGCCCCTGGCGCCCATCGCTTGACCCGATGGCGCCATCGCACCTCCGTGATGGGAACCGGCGGCACAAAAGGCAGTCTCACCCTCACCGAAGCGCCGCGCCTCTTCTCCAGAATCTCTACCGAACCCTTCCTCAATCCCCCCTCTTCCTCATCCGATTCCTCACTCTGTCCCTCCCAAAACCTCCCCGCCACCGGAAATCTCCTCCGCGGTCTCCGCGTAGCCGATCCCTCATCGGCGTCGATCGGCAGCGGGTCTCGCGCAGGGACCTCGGTGGCCGAGGAGATGAGGGCCTCTCCGCCGCTGGCGCTCGACCGCCGCGCCCGCTCCGCCGTCGCCGGGAGACGAGCTCATCCTCTCGTTCATGGATGCGCTCCTACACGAGCTCCTGAGAGAATAGCTGGGAGCGAGTTCGTGTGTGTAGAATGGCAGAAGCATCTTATCTCTGGCCGGCATAACTTTCTTCTGTAATCTCTCAATTCGAGTAAAGCATTCCTCCGGGATTAGCTAATCGCTGTGTCATGCTGAGTTTCCCTGTGTGCTCGTTCCCTGAATCCCATAGTCAGGCCTGTCACAGAGGCGTGCTTCTAGCGACAGGCGAAGGCGTGCTACTGTTTTTTCTGTTTCTTTTTTATTGACAACTGGGCAGGATGTCCACACATCCCACCATGGGACCTCCTCACGCGTGGACGCCTACGTATACATGATGAGGCGAGTGGATCAAGGCCTTGTTTCGTTTTTGACAATGTCTTCAACCGATCGATCGCTGCTTGGTGCCACGTCCATCTAGGTTCTGAAGCTGTGTGTGTGAAGCATCCCACACTATTCGATTCACAGCAGAACAAGGGGTGACATTATTTTTTTTCTTGCTCTAGTGCGTTCAGAAGGCAGGGTGTCCTTTCCCGCAAAAAAAAACAAAACAGGGTGACTTCTTCACCCTCCTGAAGTTACAATTACAACTCTGCTGAACCAGAGACCGGCCAACACCACCACTATAGAGAGTAGAGAGAACCTGGAGTCTACCCTTGCCAAAACGTCGTCCTTTCGTCTTCTTCCTAGGAGTCATGCGCCGCTCCATAGATTTCCCTTCCACTGGAACCCTGTTAACACCTTACTTCCTTCCGATTACACTCTCAGGTAGTAGCAATTTCAGGTACAGGGCGAGAATCACAGGAGACAGAGCCCAGGGACAAAGGTAGGAGAAGAATAGAGAAAGGGGATCGGGGTGTGGCCGCCGCCAATCAAGTGATCCTCAAATTGAGATCTAAAAAAAACAATGCACATCATAACAAGCGTCTCCCTTTCTGCATTTAGGCTTGCCTATGCTTGGTGATATGGCTGATGGCTCACGCTTCTCGCAACTCAGAGCAGTTGAGATCATGGAGGCATGTATGTTAGACAGACATGTACACATCGCTGTTTGTTTGGCTCATGACAATGGTAATAGAAAAGTTGTACAAGAAAAAGACGATTCAAAATTTGGTGCAATTTTTACAAGACTGCCCTGAACAATATTTTACATAATAATCATGCTTTCCTCAAAATAATCACCTAAGAAAAGAGCATATTTATGTATGTATGTTCCTATTCCAGTCCATTTTACATGACACAGATAACTGTGTTTGTTGGTTTCAGAAACATCTTCCTGATAAGCACCAAATTTGATGGCATCCGAAAGCAACAAAGGGGCCAACGGGACAAAAAATAATTCAAAATAACTTCGATTTCTTTTATCAAGCAATGGGAAATAGCTGTCCCATTAACGAGAATGCATGCACAAGGGGGGGGGGGGGGACCATATCACAATTTAAATATTCCACATAACACAACAACCTATAAATTATGGGAGCCGCTACGCGTCGGCCGGCGAAAACATCCGTCGCATGAAGCTTCATTGGATCAGCGTCCCGATAGCCGTCGGATCTAACCACCGTGCGCGCATGACCACCTCCTTACGTCCTGCAACAACACCTCGGTTTCGGAAACAGATTCCCCGGTCTGCGGGGCGAACTAGTCCTTCGGCGCAAAATCCACCGTCTCATGAGCCATCCGATGAACCTTGTATTTCTGCAACAAGACTCTTGTTGCAAAATCTCCACTTATATAATTTTCTGTAACAAGACACTTGTTGCAAAAACTTCTCTCTAATTTCTTGCGACAAGACCCATGTTGCAAAACCCTTTCTTCCCTAATTTCTGCAACATGATCCTTGTTACAAAAATTGCAACAACATCTACCGCCGCGGCTAATTTTCTGCAACAAGACTCATGTTTAAAAAATTGCAACTTCTCTTAGTGCGTTCCGCACTGCACAGTCGTCGTTCGCCATTGTTCCGCAACAACGCGGTTGTTGCAGAAACTTGTCTCAGGACAGCGGCGAGATTGATGTTGCAAGAGGCACAACTACCGTCTCGTCCTCGGCGCTCCGGCCACCGGTGCCCGTGTGAGCCGCGAGGCCATCCTAGGACTGGGTGATGCTGTTGCTAGAAGCTGACTTGGGAAGAGAGAGAGGGAGCTTGATTTTGGGAAGGAATATGTGTGAGGAGGAGAACGACGCTGGAAAAGATAAGGTTGGTTATTTTAATTGATCCAATGGCGCATCAAGCGGCGGATGCAGCGCCTTGATTAGTCGGTTGATGCTAATCTTTTCCCTTAATATTAGGTAAAGATAAAAATAAAGATAATGGCAGCTCTGGGACTTTCCGGTCTCTTCCCATGTTTGAAAGAAAAAAGTATTTTTTTTGAGGGGTTTGAAAGAAAAAAAGTAGTGCGATTGGAGGTGCGTCCGGATCTATTGGGCTGTCCCGGGCCGAGCGTGAGTCGAGAGTATAATAGGTACCCTTACCCGGGCGGGCGTTCGGATAAAACCTAGACGGCGGCTCCCCTCAACCACCTCAACAAAAAGAGAAAATCTAGGCGGCGGCGGCGGCGAGTTTCCCTGCCTGTTTAGCCTCAGACCCCATCTCAACCCGAGAACGACGGCCGGTTGCAAGGAGACGGAGATGGAATTCGGGGAGATAGAGAGGGCATCCGGCAAGGAGAAGGGGAAGGGATCCGGCAAGGAGAAGGTGAGGGAGATGATTCTGGTCGGGGAACTCCGGAAGATAGAGAGAGTATACGAGAAGGAGATGAAGTTGAAGATGGAATCCGGAAAGGAGATGGATTGGGTTCGGAAATTTCAGAAGCTGGATGGGGACTTCGGGGAAGAGATAGTGAATTCGGGAGATATGAATTTGGTTCGGAGATTTCGGACGATGGAGAGGAAATATAGGGAGGAGATGGAGATCCGGTCGAAGAAGGATATGGGGCGGACCATGTACGTTGTCCGCAATAAGAGGGAGGTCACGTTCCCCAGCAGTACCAAAACCGAGATCAAAAGGAGGGAGGCCACGTTCCATAGCATAGATAATGAAAGCCTTGCCGACGCTCTTTGTCGCCATATTATTATCCAGAGGAGGGAGATCACCGCCCTGGAGAGACAGATCGAATCACGAGGGTTGGAGACGATCGCCGGAAAGAAGGCTTATCTAGAGAGGCAAAGGAAAAAAGGAGGGATTTACGCTCCACAGCAGTTGCCACCCGAGATGATAGAGATGTCCAAGTTGTCTGTCCAGAACATTGACTCAGATGCAATCAACTTGCTCGGGGTAAGCTTGCCCTATCTTGTTCTCAGCCAGAAGGAAGCACTTCATTTTCTTTTGCATGAGTGTCACGAATATGCATATCGGATACAATCTTTTGCATCTATACTGAGGAAATCCAGTATCCCCATCAGGTTGGACAAGCTCAAGAAGCTCCGTATTTTATCCGAAACATTTGTGGCTATCTCGGATTATATAAAGCGTTCATGTGAACCCTTACAGAAAGAGATTGTAGATGATCCAATTGTTGCTAAGCGAGTGAATTTGGATGATCTTAGTTCTTACCATGCCGCCTGGAAATCTATATGGGGCAGTCAGATAGCAGGATGTGGTTCGTTTGATGACATAAGTAAGTTTCTTTCTTCTAGCTAGCTGTGCTTACCTTAGGTAGTTCAATTGACTACACATATCTCAATCAGTGCAATCAGAACATTCCCAGCTTTTCCTTGTATAATCAAATATTTTACTTGACTTAGTTTAGTAATTCATTTGACTTAATTTGGTTCTGCAGCCACGTTGAGCCCTATGCAATTTACGCACTCCACGCCTGGTATCTTTCCACACGCTGCTGTTGCCGGTCCAGCCCTGCAGATCTTCTCCATCAAAATTGTGAATGTGCATGCCAACTTGCGCTGGCCGCTCCGTGTGTACGGGGTGGTTGCTGCACGAGACACCGTGGACTGCAACCGCAACCTTCTCTTCTCCCGGTCAAGGGCAAACTGCCAAGAAGTCACTGAAGCGGTATGCATTAATAACACTAAGGCCCTGTTTGGATACAAAGTATTTTTTGAGTTTTTCTGAGAATACCATGGTTTCTGAAAAAACTATAGTTTGAAATACTTTGAGATCTTGGGATCCAAGGAAAACCATAGTTAAACAAACAGGAGTATTCCCGAAACTGTGGTAATTTGAAGTATTAATAAATCTACCTCTGTCCTCTTCTTTTTAAACAGAGAATTGAGAAGGCTTGCTGTTTGTTCATACGTGGCATATATCTGTAGTGAGACTTTTCGATCAACTGATCAGTAGTGAGTTACAGCATGTGGTGCAGCCATCGCCTGGTTGTTTTTCCTTGATGAATCTGTTTCTTCGTGCCTTCTACTTCTTGTTTACACAAACCTGTCAGTCTAGCAACCTCTATCTATAATACACATCAAAGTTTACATAACTCATCATCCCAGATTGATACGTCTAGCAGCTAGCCTTGACATGTAAATTTGAATCTGCTAGTATCTTCATCCTCCTTTGCTTTCTCGTCATGCATGTTATCTTGTTGATTAGTCTGTTTTGATTAAGTAGAGTAATGATAATGATAATGATGATAACAATGCTTGCAGGATCCTTTTTTGCTCTTGACTGGCCCTTCTCGTGCAATTGTGGCTGCGGACACGGTTAAATTTGAAGTTGAGCTTAGAATTATGTATGCTGGAGCAGATACCAAAGATACAGTATTGTTCTCTTCTACCTATAATTACTATTCCATGCAGCAGTATGCCAACCCCAGGATCAGCAGCTGCTGTGGTATGTTAGAGTTAAGTGTTGGGCGCCTTACTAGAGCGGTCCAGGCCACTATCGTGGGTGTCCGTGTTGTTGAAGGGGAGTGGCCTTTTCAATATGGATGCCGGGTTTCTTGCTACTTATCTCCTGATGAAGATCTTGTTCCAACTACACCTACGGAAGTCGTGTTAGTTAACTGTAAGGTTGAGGAAATGGAGAAACAGTCTGATGGTTACGTAAATCTGTCAAGAAATGTTGTTTCAGTGCAACTAGAGCAAACGCTGAAAGTGGTCATTCAAGCCTACTCAGAATCTGGCCTTGAATATCTACATAATGTTGAGGTTGACTTCCCTGTGAAGCAATGCCAAACAACCAAGTGTTTATGTACAGTTGGTAACTCGACGGTTCAGATCGTTGTTGCTTGGTCCCTTCTTGCCATGGATAAGCTGGATCTTGTGCTGGAGGGGTATGTTACCCCAGTGTAGAGGGCTATTAACTTATATAGTGTAAGTGTTTGTGTATCCATCAGTTATCTAAGATGCCCAACTGTTTCTTCTGTTATCCAACTATTACCCTGTGTCTAGACTATAATTTATGGGCGTAGCGTCCACCGGCAGATAATATAAAAAGATCCGCCGGCTTCCTGACCATTGGATGGAGCTGTGTATGCCGTCTGATCTACCTACGTGACAAGTCATCTTTGCAACAAGTGCGTTGTTACGGTATTTTCTGCAGCTGAGGTCTTGTTACAGATTTTTTTTTTGCAAGAGAGGTCTTGTTTCAGTATTTTTTCACAACAAAGGTCTTGTTGTAGAATCATCTTTATGAGTTTTTTTGCAACAAAGGTCTCGTTGTAGGAAATTTTCACAATAAAGGTCTTGTTGAAGAATCATTTTTACGAGTTTTTCTGCGAACAAAGGGCTCGTTGTATAATTTTTTTCGCAACAAAGATCTTGTTGCAGAAAAGCTCATTTTTTCGATTTTTTCTAAAAGGGTCTCGTTGTAGAACATTTTTGCGACAAAGGTATTGTTATAGAACCATTTTTATGAGTTTTTTATGCTGCAATAGGGCCCTTTTGCAAAAGAGCTTTGTTGAAGAAACAAATATCTTCTACCTTCTCCTTCCGTCATGGCTAGAGCTTGGATTGTGGATAATCTGGGAAGCAAATTGACACCACCGTTCACCATCGCTGGAGCTTGGCCCGTGGATGATTTGAGAAACAGATCAACACCACCGTTCGCTATGATTGAAGCTTGGGCTGTGGATGATTTGGGAAGCAAATTGACATCCCCATCCGCCATGGCTGGAGCTTGGGTCGTGGATTATTTTAGAAGCAGGTTGAAGGGAGGAAGTGCTAGAGCATCGTGGGGAGAGAGACGAGATCGAGGGGATAAAAGGCAAGAAAACAAGTGAGTAGGTGCTAGATTCGTCGAGGGGGTCGAACAATTGATTTCTGATTCTGCAACATCGTTGCCTCGCACATGTGGTCGTACCTGCTTGTGTCGCCGCCAGCCACTGCCGATGCCGAAGTCGTCGTCGTCGCCACCGCGGTGGATGCGCTCCGGTCGCCCCACACCCTGCACCACCGCCACCCCTGCGCCCTCCCAGATCCCAACGTCGTCGCCCTCCCAGCCACGGAGTCGTCCTAGCCACATGAGTCAACTGAGCTGCAGGGGCGTTATCCAGTTGCATGAGTGTGTTCTGAAACAATAGGTAAGTTTCAGAAAACTACTGCGTGTGACACGGAGGCGGGGGACGCTCTCATCCATCTGATGAACAGACGATCCGACGGACGTGGAGCCGACAGACGCGCATGCGTTATCGGTCGGTTGAAGGTAAGCCTTTTCCAATATTAAAGGGAGGATTGTTTCTTCACTTTTTTTTGTTTACGCTGTGACCCAGATAATTTTCGTAAATCACAGTACCACAAAGCCGCAATGGGCCGACCCATTAGCGTACCAACAGCCCGCAAGAAAAAAATCCAAGAAAAAATAGTGCTGCGCAAGGAATTGAAGCCAGCCGCTCACGCCAGAGTGATCAGACTGCTAGCCAATAGAACAAACCAGCCTTGCTGTTTAATATGCAGCGCAAAATTTTAAAATAAGCTCACGATCGCGTCAGATACTAAGAGAACCAGTTACTTTTTTGAAAAAGTGAATATATTTTAGAACGCAATTTTTTTGTAAAGTTGTTAATAAAAAAATTTAAACACGGACATTTTTTAAGAACAATATTTCTCTTTTTATTTTTTTGAAACCTGAGTATTTTTTAAAACAGAAATAATTTATTAAAACTAGGAGGTACTGTTGTGATTATTTTTCGAATTTGCAAACATTTTCAAAACATAAATATTTTTTGAACTTTAAATTTGAAAAGGTAAACATTTTTTTGAAATTGGGAGGTACTATAGCTAAATTGTTTTAATCTATATCTATTAATAAAACTTGGCGAATTTTTGAAATATGCCCACCTGATGCATTGTTTTAGTTCAACTTATTAAACTAGGTATATGGAACGTATCTTTTTCTCTGTCGCGTCTTCACATACGTCCAGTCTCACTCGGCCCAGTGACTCTCGTCAAAATGCATGAAGAATCCAAATAAGATTTCATGGTCTATCTGACACAAAGTACTCAATTAACCTGATGGCACAGACATGTACAATGTGCAGTGTTTTTCCCTATTATATTAGCTAGATGGTAAAAAAAACACTTTGTTCAACGCTCGATCTTTGCTGGACACAAAGGCAGCTCAACAATCCAGCATTGGACCTGGCCAACCTTGGTTGGTGATAACTGGTACTACTATCACCGGCGACGAGGACGACAAGCGAAAACATGTGTCTGGTGTTATATTAAAATGGAGGATGTGGACCTGAGGATGAGGTATTAGTCATGCTTAGTATGTTATGGGCATGAGGGTGAGGTCTTTAGCCACGGTCAATGGGTAATGGCATGTGAGGGCCGTTTTCTCCCATTGCAATGCAGGGGCATATTTGCTAGTAACTTACAAAAGTTTTAGTACAACACTGCATGGAGGACCACAAAATAAAATTACAACCAAGTCCTCCCGTTTTACATACAAGACCCCAGAAAAAGAAACAAAAATGCAACCGGGTCATGCAACATCCGGCGACCTCGCCGGAGATGCATTAGCCACCATCTTCGGCCACTGCCTTGCCAGCAAAGGGCAAGAGAAGAAGGCCTCCCAACTAGAGGTTGAAAACAAGGGTGTTGGAAAGTGCCGGCTAAAGGAAATATGCCCTAGAGGCAATAATAAAGTTATTATTTATTTTCTTATATCATGATAAATGTTTATTATTCATGCTAGAATTGTATTAACCGGAAACTTAGTACATGTGTGAATACATAGACAAACAGAGCGTCACTAGTATGCCTCTACTTGACTAGCTCGTTGAATCAAAGGTGGTTATGTTTCCTAACCATAGACATGAGTTGTCATTTGATTAACGGGATCACATCATTAGAGAATGATGTGATTGACTTGACCCATTCCGTTAGCTTAGCATTTGATCGTTTAGTTTTTTGCTATTGCTTTCTTCATAACTTATACATGTTCCTATGACTATGAGATTATGCAACTTCCGAATACCGGAGGAACACTTTGTGTGCTACCAAACGTCACAATGTAACTGGATGATTATAAAGATTCTCTACAGGTGTCTCCAATGGTACTTGTTGAGTTGGCATAAATCAAGATTATGATTTGTCACTCCGATTGTCAGAGAGGTATCTCTGGGCCCTCTCGGTAATGCACATCACTATAAGCCTTGCAAGCATTGTGACTAATGAGTTAGTTGCGGGATGATGCATTACGGAACGAATAAAGAGACTTGCCGGTAACGAGATTGAGCTAGGTACTAAGATACCGACGATCGAATCCCGGGCAAGTAACATACCGATGACATAGGGAACAACGTATGTTGTTATGCGGTTTGACTGATAAAGATCTTCGTAGAATATGTAGGAACCAATATGAGCATTCAGGTTCCGCTATTGGTTATTGACCGGAGGCATGTCTCGGTCATGTCTACATAGTTCTCGAACCCGTAGGGTCCGCACGCTTAATGTTCGGTGACGATCGGTATTATGAGTTTAAGTGATTTGATGTACCGAAGGTAGTTTGGAGTCCCGTATAAGATCGGGGACATGACGAGGAGTCTCGAAATGGCTGAGACGTAAAGATCGATATATTGGACGACTATATTCGGACATCGGAAAGGTTCTGAGTGATTCGGGTATTTTTCAGAGTACCGGAGAATTACGGGAATACGAGGGAGAAGTATTGGGCCTAATGGGCCAAGTGGTGGAAGAGAGGAGGCAGGGCGCGCGGCCCCTAGCCCAAACCGAATTGGACTAGGGGGGCCGACCCCCTTTCCTCCTTTCCTCCCTCTCCTTCCTTCTCCCCTTCCCCCTTCCTTTCCTCCTCCTAGTAGGAGTAGGAAAGGGGAGTCCTACTCCTACTAGGAGGAGGACTCCTCCTCCTGGTGCACCCAACAGGGGCCGGCCAGCCTCCCCCCTTGCTCCTTTATATACGGGGGCAGGGGCACCCTAGAACACACAAGTTGATCATTGATCCATTAGGCGTGTGCGGTGCCCCCTCCACCATAATCCACCTCGATCATATCGTAGCGGTGCTTAGGCGAAGCCCTACGTCGGTAGCAACATCATCACCGTCATCACGCTGTCGTGCTGATGGAACTCTCCCTTGAAGCTCTGCTGGATCGAAGTTCGTAGGACGTCATCGAGTTGAACGTGTGCTGAACTCGGAGGTGCCGTGCATTCGGTACTTGGATCGGTCAGATCGTGAAGACGTACGACTACATCAACCACGTTGTGCTAACGCTTCCGCTTTCGGTCTACGAGGGTACATGGACACACTCTGCCCTCTCGTTGCTATGCATCACCATGATCCTGAGTGTGCGTAGGAATTTTTTTGAAACTACTACGTTCCCCAACAGTGGCACCCGAGCCAGGTTTATGCGTAGATGTTATATGCACGAGTAGAACACAAATGAGTTGTGGGCGATACAAGTCATACTGCTTACCAGCATGTCATACTTTGGTTGGACGGTATTGTTGGATGAAGTGGCCCGGACCGACATTACGCGTACGCTTACGCGAGACTGGTTCTACCGACATGCTTTGCACACAGGTGGCTGGCGGGTGTCAGTTTCTCCAACTTTAGTTGAACCGAGTGTGGCTACGTCCGGTCCTTGTGAAGGTTAAAACAGCACTAACTTGACAAAATATCGTTGTGGTTTTGATGCGTAGGTAAGAACGGTTCTTGCTCAGCCCGTAGCAGCCCCGTAAAACTTGCAACAACAAAGTAGAGGACGTCTAACTTGTTTTTGCAGGGCATGTTGTGATGTGATATGGTCAAGACGTGATGAGATATAAATTATTGTATGAGATGATCATGTTTTGTTAAAGTTATCAGGAACTGGCAGGAGCCTTATGGTTGTCTCTTTATTGCATAAGATGCAAGTACCATGTAATTGCTTTACTTTATCGCTATGCGATATCAATAGTTGCAAAAGCAATAGCTGGTGAGACGACCATGTGACAACACGTTGATAAAAGATCAAGATAATGGAGATCATGGTGTCATGCCGGTAACAATGAAGATCATGACAGTACTTTGGAGATGGAGATCAAAAGCACAAAATGATGATGGCCATATCATGTCACATATTTTGATTGCATGTGATGTTTATCTTTTATACATCTTATTTTGCTTAGTTCGACGGTAGCTTTATAAGATGATCTCTCACTAAATTTCAAGGTAAAAGTGTTCTCCCTGAGTATGCACCGTTGCCAAAGTTCGTCGTGCCGAGACACCACGTGATGATCGGGTGTGATAAGCTCAACGTTCATCTACAATGGGTGTAAGACAGTTTTGCACACGCAGAAATACTCGGGTTAAACTTGATGAGCCTAGCATATGTAGATATGGCCTCGGAACATTGGAGACCGAAAGGTCGAGCGTGAATCATATAGTAGATATGATCAACATAGTGATGTTCACCATTGAAAACTACTCCATCCCACGTGATGATCGGACATGGTTTAGTTGATTTGGATCACGTGGTCATTTAGATGATTAGAGGGATGTCTATCTAAGTGGGAGTTCTTAAGTAATATGATTAATTGAACTTTAATTTATCATGAACTTAGTCCTGATAGTATTTGCATAACTATGTTGTAGATCAATAGCTCGCGATGTTGCTCCCCGTTTATTTTTGATGCACCGCTAGGTGATAGACCTATTGCAGGAGCAGATGCAGATGTTATGAACGTTTGACAAAGCTAGTATGATGACTACTTGGTAGTTTAGTGCACCATGCTTTACGGCTTAGACCCGGGACTTCAAAAACATGTTGAACGCCATGGAGCATATGAGATGTCTTCAAAAACGGGATTCCAAGAGTTAAAATTGGTATTTCAGACTCATGCCCATGTCTATAGGTATGAGACCTCTGACAAGTACTTTGCCTACAAGATGGAGGAGAATAGCTCAGGTAGTGAGCATGTGCTCAGAATGTCTGGGTACTACAGTCTCTTGAATCAAGTGGGAGTTAATCTTCTAGATAAGATAGTGATTGACAGAGTTCCCTAGTCACTATCACCAAGTTACTAGAACTTCATGATGAACTATAATATGTAAGGGATAACGGAAATGATTCCCAAGCTCTTCGTGATGCTGAAATCAACGAAGGTAGAAATCAAGAAAAGCATCAAGTGTTGATGGTTGACAAGACCACTAGTTTCAAGTAAAAGGGCAAGGGAAAGAAAGGGAACTTCAAGAATAATGGCAAGCAAGTTGCCACTCCCATGAAGAAGCCCAAAGCTAGACCCAAGCCTGAAACTGAGTGCTTCTACTGGTAAGGAAATGGTCACTGGAAGTGGAACTGCCCTAGATACTTGGCGGATAAGAATGATGGCAAAGTGAAAGAGGTATATTTGATATACATGTTATTGATGTGTACCTTACTAGTGTTTATAGCAAACCCCTCAGTATTTTATACTGGTTCAGTTGCTAAAAGTAGTAACTCGAAACGGGAGTTGAAAAATAAACAAAGACTAGTTGAGGGCGAGGTGACGATGTGTATTGGAAGTAATTCCAAGGTTGATAAGATCACCATCGCACACTCCCTTTACCTTCGGGATTAGTGTTGAACCTAAAATAAATGTTATTTGGTGTTTGCATTGAGCATAATATGATTGGATCATGTTTATTACAATACAGTTATTCATTTAAGTCAAAGAATAATTGTTATTCTGTTTACATGAATAAAACCTTATGTGGTCATACACCCAAGGTGAATGGTTTGTTGAATCTCGATCATAGTGATACACATATTTATAATACTGAAGCCAAAAGATGCAAAGTTAATAATGATAGTGCAACTTATTTGTGGCACTGCCGTTTAGGTTATATTGTTTTAAAGCGCATGAAGAAACTCCATGCCGATGGGCTTTTGGAATCACTTGATTATGAATCACTTGATGCTTGCGAACCATGCCTCATGGGCAAGATGACTAAGACTCCGTTCTCCAGAACAATGGAGCGAGCGACTGACTTATTGGAAATAATACATACTGATGCATGCGATCCGATGAGTGTTGAGGCTCACGGCGGGTATCGTTATTTTCTGACCTTCACAGATGATTTGAGCAGATATGGGTATATCTACTTGATGAAACATAAAGTCTGAAACATTTGAAAAGTTCAAAGAATTTCAGAGTGAAGTGAAAAATCATCGTAACAAGAAAATAAAGTTTCTACGATTTGACCGCGGAGACGAATATTTGAGTTACGAGTTTGGTCTTCAACCAAAACAATGTGGAATAGTTTCACAAATACATGCCATCTGGAACACCACAGCATAATGGTGTGCCCAAACGTCATAACCGTACTTTATTGGATATAGTACAATCTATGATGTCTCTTACGGATTTGCCGCTATCGTTTTGGGGTTATGCATTAGAGACAGCTACATTCACATTAAATAAGGCACCATCTAATCTGTTAAGACGACACCGTATGAACTATGGTTTGGCAAGAAACCTAAGCTGCTGTTTCTTAAAGTTTGGGGTTGTGATGCTTATGTGAAAATGTTTCAACCTGGTAAGCTCAAACCCAAATCAAAAAATGTGTCTTCATAGGATACCCAAAGGAGACAGTTGGGTACACCTTCTATCACAGATACGAAGGCAAGATATTTTGTTGCTAAGAATGGATCCTTTCTAGAGAAGGAGTTTCTCTAGGAGGAAAGTAGAACTTGATAAGGTAATTGTACCTTCTCCCGAATTGGAAAGTAGTTCATCATAGAAAACGGTTCTAGTGATCTCTACACCAATTAGTGAGGAAGCTAATGATGATGATCATGAAACTTCAGATCAAGTTACTACCGAACCTCATAGGACAACTAGAGTATGGTCTGCACCAGAGTAGTACGGTAATCCTTTCTGGAAGTCATGTTACTAGACCATGACGAACCTACGAACTATGAGGGAGCGATGATGAGCCTAGATTCCATGAAATGGCTTGAGGCCATGAAATCTGAGATGGGATCCATGTATGAGAACAAAGTATGGACTTTGATTGACTTGCCTGATGATCGGTGAATCATTAAGAATAAATGGATCTTCAAGAGGAAGACGGACGCTGATAGTAGTGTTACTATCTACAAAGCTCGAATTGTTGCAAAATGTTTTCGACAAGTTCAAGGTGTTGACTACGATGAGATTTTCTCACTCGTATCGATGCTTAAAAGTCTATCCGAATCATGTTAGCAGTTGCTGCATTTTATGAAATCTGGCAAATGGATGTCAAAACTACATTCCTTAATGGATTTCTTAAATAAGAGTTGTATATGATGCAACCAGAAGGTTTTGTCGATCCTAAAGGTGCTAACAAAGTGTGCAAGCTCCAGCGATCCATCTATGGACTGGTGCAAACATCTCGGAGTTGGAATATATACTTTGATAAAAGTGATCAAAGCATATGGTTTTATACAGACTTGCGGTGAAGCCTGTATTTAGAAGAAAGTGAGTGGGAGCACTACAACATTTCTGATAAGTATATGTGATTGACATATTGTTGATCGGAAATAATGTAGAATTTTTTGGAAAGCATAAAGGAGTGTTTGAAAAGAGTTTTTCAAAGAAAGACCTCGATGAAGCTGCTTACACATTGAGCATCAAGATCTATAGAGATAGATCAAGACGCTTGATAAGTTTTTTCAATGAGTACATACCTTGACAAGATTTTGATGTATTTCAAAATGGAACAGTCAAAGAAGGACTTCTTGCTTGTGTTGCAAGGTGTGAAGTTGAGTAAAGACTCAAAACCCGACCACAACAGAAAATAGAAAGAGAATGAAAATTCATTCCCTATGCCCCAGTCATAGGTTCTATAAAGTATGCTATGCTATTTACAATCCTATTGTATGCATTAGCATGATTCTGGCAAGGGAGTACAATAGTCATCTAGGAATAGATCACTGGACAACAGTCAAAATTATCCTTAGAGGACTAAGGAAATATTTCTCGGTTATGGAGGTGATAAAAAGAGTTCGTCGTAAAGAGTTACGTCGATGCAAGATTTTTAGATCGATCTAGATGACTCTAAGTCTTGATCTGGATACATATTGAAAGTGGGAGAAATTAGGTAGAGTAGCTCCGTGCAGAGCATTCTAGACATAGAAATTTGCGAAATACATACAGATCTGAATGTTGCAGACCCAGACTAAAATTCTCTCACAAGAAAAACATGATCACTCTTTGGGTGTTAATCACATAGCGATGTGAACTAGATTATTGACTCTAGTAAACCCTTTGGGTATTAGTCACATGGAGATGTGAACTAATCACATAAAGATGTGAACTAGATTATTGACTCTAGTGCAAGTGGGAGACTGAAGGAAATATGCCCTAGAGGCAATAATAAAGTTATTATTTATTTCCTTATATCATGATAAATGTTTATTATTCATGCTAGAATTGTATTAACCAGAAACTTAGTATATGCACTACTAGGAAAAGGCCTACTAGTGGTGCACCAATTTTGCCTACTAATGGCGCACTACTGGTGCGCCACTAGTACCACGCCACTAGTATTTTTTACTAATGGCGCACCAGTGGTGCGCCATTAGTATCTGGTATACTAATGGCGCACCACTGGTGCGCCATTAGTATAGGCCACAGTGCGCCATTAGTATAGGCCACTGGTGCGCCATTAGTATAGACCACGGTGCGCCATTAGTATTTTTGAATTTTGAAGGCGGGAAAATAGTAGTGGCGCACCATCTAACCCCCACCCTGCGCCATTGTTATTTTTAAATTTTGAATTTGGATCTGGATCGCGATTTTTTTGCCCATTTTTTGCTTGTTTTTTTGCTCGTTTTTTTGCACGATATTATTTCAAATTTTGTTCCCGTTTTTGGATCTTGTACGTTCTTTTGCCCGAGAGGAGTTCTCCGGAGAGGAGGAGGAGGAGGTGACCGGAGAGGCGCTCGCCTACATCGCCGGAGAGGAGGAGGAGGTCACCGGAGCATCGGAGAGGAGGAAGGAGAAACCATGAGGGGATGGGAGGAGAGGAGGGAGGAGGAGCTCACCGGAGATGAGGGAGGAGGAGCTCACCGGAGAGGAGGGAGGAGGAGCTCACCGGAGAGGAGGGAGGAGAAACCGTGAGGGGAGGGAAGGGGAGGAGAGGAGGGAGGAGAATGTCGCCGGAGAGGAGGAGGAGGTCGCCGGACAGGAGGAGGAGGAGGTCGCCGGAGAGGAGGAGGGTAGTATGGTGGAGGAGAGAAGGGAAGATGGAGTGGAGGAGAGGAGGAGATGGAGTGGAGGAGAGGTGGAGTGGAGGAGAAGAATGAAGAGGTAAGGAGGAGAGGACACGCCCAGCCATATATACGGCATAGTAATGGCGCACCGTGGGAGGTGCGCCATTACTATTTTTTTATTTTTTTATTTATTTTGAATTTTGAAGGCGGGAAGATACTAATGGCGCACCATGGGCAGGTGCGCCATTAGTAACTTTTTTTATTTTATTGATTTATTTTGAATTTTGAAGGCGGGAAGATAGTAATGGCGCACCATGGGCAGGTGCGCCATTAGTAAGTTTGATTTTTTTTGAATTTTTTGCCTCTCCAGATCTTAAAATCCCCATATCTTTTTTCTGTTAGGTTTTTGAGGATTTTGAAAATGTTTAACGGGGTTCCCGTTAAATTTGGATGTAACTTTTTGAGTAGATGATTTTTCATATAAAAAACTTTTTCATCCGAGTTCGTATGCAAAAGTTATGCCCATTTTTACAAATTCTCGAGAGATTTTGCAAAAAGTCGAAAATTCATGTTTGTAAATTTTGCTAACAACTAGACCACATATCACATGGGAATCTTATTTTCTTTTATTTTTTGACATTTCTACCATTTTCTTTTATTTTTTTTGAAACTGAAAAGGCGGTCCAGGGGGGTGCATTCGGGGGAATGTTTGGGCCAAATTATTAATGGCGCACCGTGGGATGGTGCGTCATTACTAACTCCGTGGGATGGTGCGCCATTAGTAGTTTAAAATTTTTTTGATTTTTTTGAAACATAATTACTAATGGCGCACCGTGGGAGTGGTGCGCCATTAGTAGTTTGGCGCACCGTGGATGTGGTGTGCCATTAGTATTTGCACACTAATGGCGAACCAACACATGGTGCGCCATTAGTATTTAGTAATGGCGCACCACATGTACAGTGCGCCATTAGTGTCCATATTGGCTATAGCTGTTTTTGTAGTAGTGATGTGTGAATACATAGACAAACAGAGCATCACTAGTATGCCTCTACTTGACTAGCTTGTTGAATCAAAGGTGGTTATGTTTCCTAACCATATACATGAGTTGTCATTTGATTAACGGGATCACATCATTAGAGAATGATGTGATTGACTTGATCCATTCCGTTAGCTTAGCATTTGATCGTTTAGTTTGTTGCTATTGCTTTCTTCATAACTTATACATGATCCTATGACTATGAGATTATGCAACTCCTGAATATCGGAGGAACACTTTGTGTGATACCAAACGTCACAACATAACTGGGTGATTATAAAGGTGCTCTACAGGTGTCTCCAAAGGTACTTGTTGAGTTGTCATAGATCAAGATTAGTATTTGTCACTCTGATTGTCAGAGAGGTATCTCTGGACCCTCTCGGTAATGCACATCACTATAAGCCTTGCAAGCAATGTCACTAATGAGTTAGTTGCGGGATGATGCATTACGGAACGAGTAAAGAGACTTGCCGATAACGAGATTGAGCTAGGTATTAAGATACCGACGATCAAATCTCGGGCAAGTAACATACCGATGACAAAGGGAACAACGTATGTTGTTATGCGGTTTGACCGATAAAGATCTTCGTAGAATATGT
Organism: Triticum urartu; assembly: GCF_056163025.1. Lineage (NCBI taxonomy): Eukaryota > Viridiplantae > Streptophyta > Magnoliopsida > Poales > Poaceae > Triticum > Triticum urartu. The sequence continues at coordinate 723,467,355 of NC_141874.1, read as the reverse complement.
AGGAACCAATATGAGCATCCAGGTTCCGCTATTGGTTATTGACCGGAGGCATGTCTCGGTCATGTCTACATAGTTCTCGAACCCGTAGGGTCCGCACGCTTAACGTTCGGTGACGATCGGTATTATGAGTTTAAGTGATTTGATGTACCGAAGATAGTTCGGAGTCCCGGATAAGATCGGGGACATGACGAGGAGTCTCAAAATGGCTGAGACGTAAAGATCGATATATTGGATGACTATATTCGGACATCGGAAAGGTTCCGAGTGATTCGGGTATTTTTCAGAGTACCGGAGAATTACGGGAATACGAGGGAGAAGTATTGGGCCTAATGGGCCAAGTGGTGGAAGAGAGGAGGTAGGGCGCGCGCCCCCCTAGCCCAAACCGAATTGGACTATGGGGGCAGGCCCCCCTTTCCCCCTTTCCTCCCTCTCCTTCCTTCTACCCTTCCCCCTTCCTTTCCTCCTCCTAGGAGTAGGAAAGGGGAGTCCTACTCCTACTAGGAGGAGGACTCCTCCTCCTGGCGTGCCCTACAGGGGCCGGCCGGCCTCCCCCCTTGCTCCTTTATATACGGGGGCAGGGGGGCACCCTAGAACAAACAAGTTGATCATTGATCCCTTAGCCGTGTGCGGTGCCCCCCTCCACCATAATCCACCTCGATCATATCGTAGCGATGCTGAGGCGAAGCCCTGCGTCGGTAGCAACATCATCACCGTCATCACGCCGTCGTGATGACGGAACTGTACCGTGAAGCTCTACTGGATCGGAGTTCGTGGGACGTCATCGAGCTGAACGTGTGCTGAACTCAGAGGTGCCGTGCGTTCGGTACTTGGATCGGTCAGATCGTGAAGACATACGACTACATCAACCGCGTTGTGCTAACGCTTCCGCTTTCGGTCTACGAGGGTACATGGACACACTCTCCCCTCTCGTTGCTATGCATCACCATGATCCTGAGTGTGCATAGGATTTTTTTGAAATTACCACGTTCCCCAACACCGGCTAATCCACCTGAGGCCAGCGTAGCATCTGAGCCACCCACGACGCTCGTCCCAGACATATCTTTAGTTGATCCTAAGCTCTGACGGCGGAGGTCGACACATAGATAGAAGGTGAGATGGAGCACCAATGCCAGAAGAAGATCCCAGGGGACGCCGGATCCGACGAGCCTAGAGCTAGATCCGCCGACCTCACCCTTTGAAGGAAATATGCCCTAGAGGCAATAATAAAGTTGTTATTTTATATTTCCTTATTCATGATAAATTTTTATTATCCATTCTAGAATTGTATTTACTAGAAACTTGATACATGTGTGGGTGCATAGACAAAACACCGTCTCCCTAGTAAGCCTCTACTAGACTGGCTTGTTAATCAAAGCTGGTTAAGTTTCCTAACCATAGACATGTGTTGTCATTTGATGAACGGAATCACATCATTAGGAGAATGATGTGATGGAGAAGACCCATCTGTTAGCTTAGCATAATGATCGATAAGTTTTATTGCTATTGCTTTCTTCATGACTTATACATATTCCTTTGACTATGAGATTATGCAACTCCCGAATATCGGAGGAATACCTTGTGTGCTATCAAACATCACAACGTAACTAGGTGATTATAAAGATGCTCTACAGGCATATCCGAAGGTGTTTGTTGGGTTGGCATAGATCGAGATTAGGATTTGTCAATCCGAGTATCGAAGAGGTATCTCTGGGCCCTCTCGGTAATACACATCGTGATAAGCCTTGCAAGCAATGTGACTAATGAGTTAGTTGCGGGATGATGTATTACGGAATGAGTAAAGAGACTTGCCGGTAACGAGATTGAACTGGGTATGAAGATACCGACGATCGAATCTCGGGCAAGTAACATACCGATGACAAAGGGAATGACGTATGTTGTCATTGCGGTTTGACCGATAAAGATCTTCGTAGAATATGTAGGAACCAATATGAGCATCTAGGTTCCGCTGTTGGTAATTGATTGGAGATGTGTCTCGGTCATGTCGACATAGTTCTCGAACCCATAGGGTCCGCACGCTTAACGTTCGATGATGATTTATATTATGAGTTATGTGTTTTGGTGACCGAGGATTGGTTCGGAGTCCCGGATGAGATCACAGACATGATGAGGAGTCTCGAAATGGTCAAGAGGTAAATCTTGATATATTGGACGATAGTATTCGGACACCAGAATGGTTCCGGAGTGTTTCGGGTATGTATCGGAGTACTGGGGGGGGGGGGTTACCGAAACCCCTCGGGGGGAAGTAATGGGCCAAAGGGGAGAGGGAAGGCAGCTCACAAAGGGGTGTTGGAAATATGCCCTAGAGGCAATAATAAATTGGTTATTATTATATTTCCTTGTTCATGATAATTGTCTATTGTTAATGCTATAATTGTATTAACCGGAAATCGTAATACATGTGTGAATACATAGATCGTAATATGTCCCTAGTAAGCCTCTAGTTGACTAGCTCGTTGATCAATAGATGGTCATGGTTTCCTGACCATGGACATTGTATGTCGTTGATAACGGGATCACATCATTGGGAGAATGATGTGATGGACAAGACCCAATTCTAAGCATAGCACAAGATCGTGTAGTTCGTTTGCTAAAGCTTTTCTAGTGTCAAGTATCATTTCCTTAGACCATGAGATTGTGCAACAACTGGATATCGTAGGAATGCTTTGGGTATACCAAACGTCACAACGTAACTGGGTGGCTATAAAGGTGCACTACAGGTATCTCCAAAAGTGTCTGTTGGGTTGGCACGAATCGAGACTAGGATTTGTCATTCCGTATGACAGAGAGGTATCTCTGGGCCCACTCGGTAATGCATGATCATAATGAGCTCAATGTGACTAAGGAGTTGGTCATGGGATCATGCGTTACGGAACGAGTAAAGAGACTTGCCGGTAACGAGATTGAGCGAGGTATGGGGATACCGACGATCGAATCTCGGACAAGTAACATACCGATAGACAAAGGGAATTGCATACGGGATTGATTGAATCCTCGACATCGTGGTTCATCCGATGAGATCATCGTGGAACATGTGGGAGCCAACATGGGTATCCAGATCCCGCTATTGGTTATTGGCTGGAGAGATGTCTCGGTCATGTCTGCATGGTTCCCGAACCCGTAGGGTCTACACACTTAAGGTTCGGTGATGCTAGAGTTGTTATGGGAAATAGTATGTGGTTACTGAAGGTTGTTCAGAGTCCCCGATGCAACCCCGGACGTCACGAGGAGTTCTGGAATGGTCCGTAGGTGAAGAATTATATATGGTAAGTCCTGTTTCAGTCACCGGAATAATTTCGGGGTTATCGGTATTGTACCAGGACCACCGAAAGGTGTCCGGGGGTCCACTGGGTGGGGCCACCTGCCCCGGTGCACTGGTAGAAAAAGGGCCTGTTGTCCCGGTTCGTAAGGGCCTTTAGTCCCGGTTGGTAACACCAACCGGTACTAAAGGAAATTTTCTGATTTTTTTTGAATTTTTTTTTGAATTTTTTGAATTTTTTCTTTTCAAATTTTGAATTATTTTAACCTCTAATCTCTAATCACCCCTCATCACTGCTCAATTTAATCTCTAATCACCCCTCATCATTCCAAATCATCTAACTTCCTGGACGGTCACCCATCCTCCCACTCTCCCAGCCTGAGCACGCTTAACTTCCGGGTTCTATTCTCCCTCATTTCCAAGTCTGCACTCGTTGTTTTCCTGACAATAGTAAGATGTTAATCCTATTAACCCTCAGGAGTTTAGCTTGAGCATGAAGTCACACATTTCACTGTTTGAGTTTGAAACTATTGTTCTAAAAAACAATAATTTTTTTGTAACACTAATATTTCTTGAATAAGTAGTTTGACCATTGTTTGACCATAGTTTGACCATAGTTTAACTAGATTTGACCAAAATTCAAAAAAACTGAAATAATTATTTAATAACACTAATATTCTTGAATAATTATTTAGTAACACTAATACTTCTTGAATAAGTAGTTTGACCATTGTTTGACCACAGTTTGACCATAGTTTGACCAGATTTGACCAAAATTCAAAAAACTGAAATAATTATTTAATAACACTAATATTCTTGAATAATTATTTAGTAACACTAATACTTCTTGAATAAGTAGTTTGACCATAGTTTGACCATAGTTTGACCAGATTTGACCAAAATTCAAAAAAACTGAAATAATTATTTAATAACACTAATATTCTTGAATAATTATTTAGTAACACTAATACTTATTGAATAAGTAGTTTGACCAGATTTAATGAAAATTTAAAAAAACTGAAATTTGAGCATAACTTTTTTTCCTTTTGGAATTTGAGGATTCTACAAATTTGCAAACAGGCCATAGGCCGTCTCCATCGGATGTAACTTGTCGAGTAGATGATTTTTCATATAAAAAACTTTTTAATCCGAGTTCGTATGCAAAAGTTATGCCCATTTTACAAATTCCAGAGAGATTTTGTAAATAAAGTCGAAATTCATATTTGTAAATTTTCCCAACAACTAGACCACATATCACATGGGAAACTTATTTTATTTTATTTTTTTGACATTTCCATCATTTTCTTTTGCTTTTTCTAAAACTAAAAAGGCGGTCCAGGGGGGGGGGGAGTTTGAAAATGGGACCTTTAGTACCGGTTCGTGCCATGAACCGGTACTAATGCCTCAAAGCCCATTAGTCCCGGTTGGTGGCACCAACCGGGACTAAAGGTCTAACCTTTAGTACCGGTTGGTGCCACCAACCGGGACTAATGGGCATCGCACCCTTTAGTCCCGGTTCGTGGCACGAACCGGGACTAAAGGGCCCAGGTGAACTGGGACTAATGCCTTAGCCGCACGAACCGGGATAAATGCACCCATTGGTCCCGGTTCTAGACTGAACCGGGACTAATGGGCTTACCCGGCCTGGACCAAAGCCCCCTTTTCTACTAGTGGTGGGCCAAGTGGGCTGAACAAGGGAGGGAACCAGCCCCTGGTGGGCTGGTGCGCCCCCAAGGGACCAAGGCGCCTTCGGTTGAAAACCCTAGGGGGTGGGGGCGCCTTCCACCTAACTTGGGGGGCAAGTCCCCCCCTTGGCCGCCCCCTCTAGATGCATCTAGGGGGGTCGGCCCCCTCTCCCTTCACCCTATAAATAGAGGGGGTGGTGGGGGGGGGGAAGTGGGAGGGCTGCAATAACCTTCCCCTGGCGCAGCCCTCCTCCTCCGTACTGCTTGGCGAAGCCCTGCCGGAGAACCACGAGCTCCATCACCACCACGCCGTCGTGCTGTCGGAGTTCCCCCTCAACTTCTCCTCTCCCCTTGCTGGATCAAGAAGGAGGAGACGTCCCCGGGCTGTACATCTGTTGAACATGGAGGCGCCGTCCGTTCGGTGCTAGATCGGATCTTCCGTGATTTGAATTGCCGCGAGTACGACTCTTAACGCTTCCGCTTAGTGATCTTTAAGGGTATGAAGATGCACTCCCTCTCTCTCGTTTCCAATATCCCCTAGATTGATCTTGGTGACACATAGGAATTTTTTTGAATTATTACTACGTTCCCTTACAGTGGCAGCATGAGCTAGGTATATGCGTAGATTCTATGCACGAGTAGAGCACAAAGTAGTTGTGAGTGATGATTTGTTCAATTTGCTTACCATTACTAGTCTTATCTTGATTCGGCGACATTGTGGGATGAAGCAGTCCAGACCGACCTTACACGTACGCTTACGTGAGATTGGTTCCACCGACTGACATGCACTTGATGCGTAAGGTGGCTAGCGGGTGTCTGTCTCTCCCACTTTAGTCGGATTGGATTCGATGAAAAGGGTCCTTATGAAGGGTAAATAGCAATTGGCATATCACCGTTGTAGCTTTTGCGTAGGTAAGAAACGTTCTTGCTAGAAACCCATAGCAGCCACGTAAAACATGCAAACAACAATTAGAGGACATCTAACTTGTTTTTGCAGGATATGCTATGTGATGTGATATGGCCAAAAGGATGTGATGAATGATATATGTGATGTATGAGATTGATCATGTTCTTGTAATAGGAATCACGACTTTCATGTCGACGAGTATGACAACCGGAAGGAGCCATAGGAGTTGTCTTAATTTACTGTATGACCAGCGAGTCAATGTAAACGCCATGTAATTACTTTACTTCATTGCTAACCGTTAGCCATAGTAGTAGAAGTAATAGTTGGCGAGACAACTCCAAGAAGACACGATGATGGAGATCATGGTGTCATGCTGGTGATGAAGGTGATCATGCCGCGCCTCGAAGATGGAGATCAAAAGGCGCAAGATGATATTGGCCATATCATGTCACTTTATGATTTGCATGTGATGTTTGTCATGTTTACATCTTATTTGCTTAGAACGATGGTAGCATAAATAAGATGATCCCTCACAAAAATTTCAAGAAAATTGTTCCCCCTAACTGTGCACCGTTGCGAAGGTTCGTTGTTTCGAAGCACCACGTGATGATTGGGTGTGATAGACTCTAACGTTCGCATACAACGGGTGTAAGCCAGATTTACACATGCAAAACACTTAGGTTGACTTGACGAGCCTAGCATGTACAGACATGGCCTCGGAACACGAGAGACAGAAAGGTCGAACATGAGTCGTATAGTAGATACGATCAACATGGAGATGTTCACTGTTGATGACTAGTCCATCTCACGTGATGATCGGACACGGCCTAGTTGATTCGGATCATGTATCACTTAGATGACTAGAGGGATGTCGATCTGAGTGGGAGTTCATTAAATAATTTGATTAGATGAACTTAATAATCATGAACTTAGTCTAAAATATCTTTACAATATGTCTTGTAGATCAAATGTCCCACGCTAATGTTTCCCTCAACTTCAACGCGTCCCTAGAGAAAACCAAGCTGAAAGACGATGGTAGCAACTATACGGATTGGGTCCGTAACTTGAGGATCATCCTCATAGCTGCCAAGAAAGCATATGTCCTTGAAGCACCACTAGGTGAAGCACCCATTTTCCCAACAACTCAAGATGTTATGAACGCCTGGCAGTCGCGTAGTGATGATTACTCCCTAGTTCAGCGTGGCATGCTTTATAGCTTAGAACCGGGGCTCCAAAAGCACTTTGAGCAGCACGGAGCATATGAGATGTTCCAAGAGCTGAAAATGGTTTTCCAAGCTCATGCTCGGGTTGAGAGATATGAAGTCTCCAACAAGTTCTATAGTTGTAAGATGGAGGAAAACAGTTCTGTCAGTGAGCATATACTCAAAATGTCTGGGCTGCACAACCGCTTGTCTCAGCTGGGAGTTAATCTTCCAGATGACTCGGTTATTGACAAGATCCTCCAGTTGCTTCCACCTAGCTACAAGAGCTTTGTGATGAAGTACAATATGCAAGGGATGGAGAAGTCCATTCCTGAATTATATTCAAAGCTGAAATCAGCGGAGGTGGAGATAAAAAAGGAACATCAAGTGTTGATGGTGAATAAGACCACTAGTTTTAAGAAGGGCAAGGGTAAGAAGAACTTGAAGAAGGACGACAAGGGAGTTACCGCGCCCGGTAAATCAGTTGCTGGGAAGAAGCCAAAGAATGGACCCAAGCCCGAGACTCAGTGCTTTTATTGCAAAGGAAATGGTCACTGGAAGCGGAACTTCCCCAAGTACTTAGCAGATAAAAAGGCCGGCAACGCCAAAGGTATATGTGATATACATGTTATTGATGTGTACCTTACCAGCGCTCGTAGTAGCTCCTGGGTATTTGATACCGGTGCAGTTGCTCATATTTGTAACTCAAAACAGGAGCTGCGAAATAAGCGTAGACTGGCGAAGGACGAGGTGACGATGCGCGTCGGGAATGGTTCCAAGGTCGATATGATCGCCGTCGGCACGCTACCACTACATTTACCCACGTGATTAGTTTTAAACCTCAATAATTGTTATTTAGTACCAACTTTGAGCATGAACATTGTATCTGGATCTCATTTAATGCGAGATGGCTACTCATTTAAATTCGAGAATAATGGTTGTTCCATTTATATGAGAGATATGTTTTATGGTCGTGCCCCGCTGGTCAATGGTTTATTTTTGTTTAATCTCGAACGTGATGTTACACATATTCATAGTGTGAATGCCAAAAGATGTAAGGTTGATAATGATAGCCCCACATACTTGTGGCACTGCCGCCTTGGTCACATTAGTGTCAAACGCATGAATAAACTCCATGCAGATGGACTTCTCGAGTATCTTGATTATGAATCATTTGACACGTGCGAACCATGCCTCATGGGCAAAATGACCAAGACTCCGTTCTCCGGAACAATGGAGCGAGAAACCAACATATTGGAAATCATACATACTGATGTGTGCGGTCCAATGAGTGTTGAGGCTTGCGGTGGCTATCGTTATGTTTTCACCCTCATTGATGACTTAAGTAGATATGGATATGTCTACTTAATGAAACATAAGTCTGAGACCTTTGAAAAGTTCAAGGAATTTCAGAGTGAGGTAGAGAATCAACATGATAGGAAAATAAAGTTCTTGTGATCAGATCGTGGAGGAGAATACTTGAGTCACGAGTTTGGCACACACTTAAGGAAATGTGGAATTGTTTCATAACTCACGCCGCCTAGAACACCTCAGTGAAATGGTGTGTGTCGGTGTCAAAACCGGCGGATCTCGGGTAGGGGGTCCCAAACTATGCGTCTAAGGCGGATGGTAATAGGAGGCAGGGGACACGATGTTTTACCCAGGTCCGGGCCCTCTTGATGGAGGTAAAACCCTACGTCCTTCTTGATTTATTCTTGATGATATGATTATTACAAGAGTTGATCTACCACGAGATCGGAGAGACTAAACCCTAGAAGCTAGCCTATGGTATGATTGTATGTTGTCCTACGGACTAAAACCCTCCAGTTTATATAGACACCGGAGGGGCTAGGGTTACACAAGGTCGGTTACAAAGGAGGAGATATACATATCCATATTGCCTAGCTTGTCTTCCATGCCAAGTAGAGTCCCATCCGGACACGGGACAAAGTCTTCAATCTGGTATCTTCATAGTCCAACAGTCCGGCCAAAGGATATAGTCCGGCTGTCTGGATACCCCCTAATCCAGGACTCCCTCAGTAGCCCCTAAACCAGGCTTCAATGGCGATGAGTCCGACGCGCAGTGTTGCACTACAAAAAAATATACTTCTGTGATTATACGTGTTTGTCACAGTAGGTCGCTTTTTTTGTCATGCATGCACATCCATGACAAATTTATGACAGAATCAAGATAGTCATACCTGTGCTGCCGTAGAAGTGTTCCATGACATCTTATATCTTATATTTACTAATTGAAGGCACCTTTCAAGTATTGTCATTAATCCACATCATTAACATTATTTACACCGTTGGATTGTAGAATTTACCTTCGGGATTAAAGGAAAATATACGTAACATAGATGGTCCGGACATGCCATAAAAAAGGCATATGACACATCCAATGTTTGTGCAACAAAAGAAAAAAAAAGCATCCAGCCATGTTCTGAAAAGAAAAGGCAAGTCTCCAACCATAAAGAGTCTAATCCGATCCTAACAAAAGAGTCCAGCCCAACGTAAAAGGGAGGAAAACCTCACCATGCAGCTGAGTCCGCGCAAAAGCCACGCCCAAAATAAAATATTCTGCCGATTAAACTCTATGTGGACTCCTATACGTGATCGCTGCCTCCTGCCCCTTTCAATCGTGCTCTCTATGGCTGGTGGCGCTGATTTTTCTCTTTCAAGTCAAGTGTGCTTGGTTCTCCTAATATATTTTTCTTTTTATCCCAGAATTCAATCTAACATACACCTAATATACTTTTCTATATGCTAGCTCAAAAAATAAATCTATCATGTTTTGTAGATACAATATATTTTTTGAAAGAAGGTTGACGCCGAAGTTTGTCAACTATAGATGTGGATTTGGTCAAAATTGACAGCTAGATGAGACGCGCCGCAAGGAAAGACTTGGGTCGAGTCAAGACTCAAGACTAATGGATATAGTCGTGGAGATGATGAACCTAGGAAATCAGATTAGCTGTTGGTTGAATTTTTTTGAGAAATAAATCGATTTTGAGGAACCAGATTACAGTTTTGATTTCCTAAGATGGCGACATTGGGCCACTTAAATTATAATTCAGTTTTCTTGGCGAGTTTTGTTGGTGCAGAGAGCATAGGGGAAGCCGGCCAATGTACCCAATAATGAGTAGTTCATCACATCATTTTTCCCATATAGTGCATACGACCAAACACTATTATTGGGTGTCCTACAAAAAATAAACGTAAGCATTCTGAATATTCAATGTTTTCATGATATTGAAAAGCAAAGGACATCCGTGTGATCTCGGAAATTTCAGATATATCCCGCATCTCCACAAGTACTTTGTCGAATTTAAATACAGTCAAAATTTATACTGCTTTGCTTGCTGCTCCTAATAAACGATATAAACAAGAGAGCATGCCATTCTTCTACAAGGAAAGGCATGGAGCTCGGTCTCCAAAATGCCCTACTCAGAAAATTGTAGCTATTAAAATATCTTCAAAAGAACACCTAATTACTAGAGTAACAATACAAAATCTGGATTTGTCATTCACCACAAATATCTCAGGTAAACACATGATTATATAAGTGACATTAATGGATAGTAAGTATAAAAAAGGACAATCATAAAACAAATTCTTTAAGAATGTTTTGGTACGAACAACATAAGTCCAAATAATCTATTACAAAGTTCCCAGCCACGTTAATAATAAAAGTAATTCTGTAATAATGTATTGGTTAAAAAAACAACATCAAATCTGAATAATCTATGGCTCTTAAGGAATGATAATTTTCCCCAAAAAAGGCATGAGAAAATAGTTAATTCTCCTGTCCCCATACGTTCCCAAGAGAGGACTTTCGCTTAAATGTCATGCACATATAGGATCTAATATACGAAGTGTTTTAAGATCAAATTCTAACATGCTTCTGTAGGAAAGAGGAAGATGTATGGTTTTCCAGTACGTGAAAGAAAGGAAGATGTATGTAACATGTTTTGAATTGTAACCATGTTGTTCACCAAAATAATAATAATCCATAACAATATATTTATATTACTATTGAATATTTTTAATTCGTAACAAATTTCTGACATATTTAATATGAAAAGTGCTAGCCCGTGCAGTTGCATAGGTTGACGACTAGTTACCAAAATTATCATCACGGAAGTGTCCACTTCCATGACAATAAATCGCGCGTCACAGAAGTGCTTTCGTCAAGGGTGACCGACACGTGGCATCCACCGTAACGGAACGCCGTTAAGCTATCGGGTTGGGTTTTAGATCCGATAACCCGTTAACAGCCCCGACCAATGGGGATTTTGTTGGGGAACGTTGCAGAAAACAAAAATTTTCCTACGGTTTCACCAAGATCCATCTAGGAGTTCATCTAGCAACGAGTGATTAGATGCATCTACGTACCTTGTAGATCGCGAGCGGAAGCGTTCAAAGAACGGGGATGATGTAGTCGAACACGACGTGATTCAAATCACCGATGATCTTAGCACCGAACGGACGGTGCCTCCGCGTTCAACACACGTACAGAACGGATGACGTCTCCTCCTTTCTTGATCCAGCAAGGGGGGAAGAGAGGTTGATGAAGATCCAGCAGCACGACGGCGTGGTGGTGGATGCAGGGCGTCACAGTAGCAGGGCTTCGCCTATACTACGAGAGAGAGACGTAACGGGGAGAGAGGAAGCACCAAAGGCTGAGGTATGAAATCCCTCCTCTCCCCCACTATATATAGGAGGGCCAAGGGGGGGTGGTGCGCAGCCTAGGAGATCCAATCTCCTAGGTGCGGCGGCCAGGGGAGGGTTTCCCTCCCCCCCAAGGCACCTCGGGGTGCCTTCCACCACTTGGACTCCTCCGTGGTGGAAACCCTAGGCGCATGGGCCTAGTAGGGCTGGTGCCCTTGGCCCATGAAGGCCAAGGCGCACCCCCTACAGCCCATGTGGCCCCCCGGGACAGGTGGTCCCACCCGGTGGGCCCCCGGGACCCCTCCGGTGGTCCCGGTACAATACCGATAACCCCGAAACTTGTCCCGATGGCCGAAACAGCACTTCCTATATATATTTCTTTACCTCCGGACCATTCCGGAACTCCTCGTGACGTCCGGGATCTCATCCGGGACTCCGAAAAACATTCGGATTACTGCATATACATATCTTCATAACCCTAGCGTCACCGAACCTTAAGTGTGTAGACCCTACGGGTTCGGGAGACAAGCAGACATGACCGAGACGACTCTCCGGTCAATAACCAACAGCGGGATCTGGATACCCATGATGGCTCCCACATGCTCCACGATGATCTCATCGGATGAACCACGATGTCGAGGATTAATCAACCCCGTATACAATTCCCTTTGTCAATCGGTATGTTACTTGCCCGAGACTCGATCGTTGGTATCCCAATACCTTGTTCAATCTCGTTACCGGCAAGTCACTTTACTCGTACCATAATGCATGATCCCGTGATCAACCACTTGGTCACCTTGAGCTCATAATGATGATGCATTACCGAGTGGGCCCAGTGATACCTCTCCGTTATCCGGAGTGACAAATCCCAGTCTCGATCCGTGTCAACCCAACAGACACTTTCGGAGATACCTGTAATGCACCTTTATAGTCACCCAGTTACGTTGTGACGTTTGATACACCCAAGGCACTCCTACGGTATCCGGGAGTTACACGATCTCATGGTCAAAGGAAAAGGTACTTGACATTGGAAAAGCTCTAGCAAACGAACTACACGATCTTTGTGCTATGCTTAGGATTGGGTCTTGTCCATCACATCATTCTCCTAATGATGTGATCCCGTTATCAATGACATCCAATGTCCATAGCCAGGAAATCATGACTATCTGCTGATCAACGAGCTAGTCAACTAGAGGCTTACTAGGGACATATTATGGTCTATGTATTCACACGTGTATTACGATTTCCGGATAATACAGTTATAGCATGAATAAAGACAATTATCATGAACAAAGAAATATAATAATAATGCTTTTATTATTGCCTCTAGGGCATATTTCCAACAGTCTCCCACTTGCACTAGAGTCAATAATCTAGTTACATTGTGATGAATCGAACACCCATGGAATTCTGGTGTTGATCATGTTTTGCCCTAGGGAGAGGTTTAGTCAACGGATCCGCTACATTCAGGTCCGTATGTACTTCACAAATCTCTATGTCTCCATTTTGAACATTTTCACGAATGGAGTTGAAGCGACGCTTGATGTGCCTTGTCTTCTTGTGAAACCTGGGCTCCTTGGCAAGTGCAATAGCTCCAGTGTTGTCACAAAAGAGTTTGATTGGCCCCGACGCATTGGGTATGACTCCTAGGTCGGTGATGAACTCCTTCATCCATATTGCTTCATGTGCTGCCTCCGAGGCTGCCATGTACTCCGCTTCACAGGTAGATCCCGCCACGACGCTCTGTTTGCAGCTGCACCAGCTCACTGCTCCACCATTCAACATATACACGTATCCGGTTTGTGACTTAGAGTCATCCAGATCTGTGTCGAAGCTAGCGTCGACGTAACCCTTTACGACGAGCTCTTCGTCACCTCCATAAACGAGAAACATGTCCTTTGTCCTTTTCAGGTACTTCAGGATATTCTTGACCGCTGTCCAGTGTTCCTTGCCGGGATTACTTTGGTACCTTCCTACCAAACTTACGGCAAGGTTTACATCAGGTCTGGTACACAGCATGGCATACATAATAGAACCTATGGCTGAGGCATAGGGGATGATACTCATCTCTTCTATCTCTTCTGCCGTGGTCGGGCATTGAGCTGAGCTCAATTTCATACCTTGCAAAACAGGCAAGAACCCTTTCTTGGACTGATCCATTTTGAACTTCTTCAAAATCTTATCAAGGTATGTGCTTTGTGAAAGACCTATGAGGCGTCTTGATCTATCTCTGTAGATCTTGATGCCTAATATATAAGCAGCTTCTCCAAGGTCCTTCATTGAAAAACTTTTATTCAAGTAGGCCTTGATGCTGTCCAAGAGTTCTATATCATTTCCCATCAAAAGTATGTCATCCACATATAATATGAGAAATGCTACAGAGCTCCCACTCACTTTCTTGTAAACGCAGGCTTCTCCATAAGTCTGCGTGAACCCAAACGCTTTGATCATCTCATCAAAGCGAATGTTCCAACTCCGAGATGCTTGCACCAGCCCATAAATCGAGCGTTGGAGCTTGCACACCTTGTTAGCATTCTTAGGATCGACAAAACCTTCCGGCTGCATCATATACAACTCTTCCTTAAGGAAACCATTAAGGAATGCCGTTTTGACGTCCATTTGCCATATTTCATAATCGTAGAATGCGGCAATTGCTAACATGATTCGGACGGACTTCAGCTTCGCTACCGGTGAGAAAGTCTCATCGTAGTCAATTCCTTGAACTTGTCGATAACCCTTAGCGACAAGCCGAGCTTTATAGATGGTCACATTACCATCCGCGTCTGTCTTCTTCTTGAAGATCCATTTATTTTCTATGGCTCGCCGTTCAACGGGCAAGTCAGTCAAAGTCCATACTTTGTTTTCATACATGGATCCTATCTCGGATTTCATGGCTTCTAGCCATTTGTCGGAATCCGGGCCCGCCATCGCTTCTTCATAGTTCGAAGGTTCACTGTTGTCTAACAACATGATTTCCAAGACAGGGTTGCCGTACCACTCTGGTGCGGAACGTGTCCTTGTGGACCTTCGAATTTCAGTAGGAGCTTGATCAGAAGTATCTTGATCATCATCATTAACTTCCTCTCTAGTCAGTGCAGGCACCTCAGGAACATTTTCTTGAGTTGCGCCATTTACCGGTTCAAGAGGTAATACTTCATCAAGCTCTACTTTCCTCCCACTTACTTCTTTCGAGAGAAACTCTTTCTCTAGAAAGAATCCATTCCTGGCAACAAAGATCTTGCCTTCGGATCTGAGGTAGAAGGTATACCCATAAGTTTCTTTAGGGTATCCTATGAAGACGCATTTTTCCGACTTGGGTTCGAGCTTTTCAGGTTGAAGTTTCTTGACATAAGCATCGCATCCCCAAACTTTTAGAAACGACAGCTTAGGTTTCTTCCCAAACCATAGTTCATACGGTGTCGTCTCAACGGATTTCGACGGAGCCCTATTTAAAGTGAATGCGGCAGTCTCTAAAGCATAGCCCCAAAAAGATAGCGGTAAATCGGTAAGAGACATCATAGACCGCACCATATCTAATAAAGTGCGATTACGACGTTCGGACACACCATTACGCTGAGGTGTTCCAGGCGGCGTGAGTTGTGAAACTATTCCACATTTTCTTAAGTGTGTGCCAAATTCGTGACTCAAGTATTCTCCTCCACGATCTGATCGTAGAAACTTGATTTTCCTGTCACGTTGATTCTCAACTTCACTCTGAAATTCCTTGAACTTTTCAAAGGTTTCAGACTTGTGTTTCATTAAGTAGACATACCCATATCTACTCAAGTCATCAGTGAGGGTGAGAACATAACGATAGCCACCGCGAGCCTCAACACTCATTGGACCGCACACATCAGTATGTATGATTTCCAATAAGTTGGTTGCTCACTCCATTGTTCCTGCGAACGGAGTCTTGGTCATTTTACCCATGAGGCATGGTTCGCACGTGTCAAATGATTCATAATCAAGAGACTCTAAAAGTCCATCTGCATGGAGCTTCTTCATGCGTTTGACACCTATGTGACCAAGGCGGCAGTGCCACAAGTATGTGGGACTATCATTATCAACCTTACATCTTTTGGTACTCACACTATGAACATGTGTAGTAATACGCTCGAGATTCATTAAGAATAAACCATTGACTATCGGAGCATGACCATAAAACATATCTCTCATATAAATAGAACAACCATTATTCTCGGATTTAAATGAGTAGCCATCTCGTATTAAACGAGATCCTGATACAATGTTCATGCTCAATATAGGCACTAAATAACAATTATTGAGGTTTATCACTAATCCCGTAGGTAAATGTAGAGGTAGCGTGCCGACGGCGATCACATCAACCTTGGAACCATTCCCGACGCGCATCGTCACCTCATCCTTTTCCAGTTTTCGTTTATTCCGCAGCTCCTGCGGTGAGTTACAAATATGAGCAACGGCACCGGTATCAAATACCCAGGAGTTACTACGAGTACTGGTAAGGTACACATCAATCACATGTATATCAAATATACCTTTGGTGTTGCCGGCCTTCTTATCCGCTAAGTATTTGGGGCAGTTCCGCTTCCAGTGACCCTTCCCTTTGCAATAAAAGCACTCTGTCTCAGGCTTGGGTCCATTCTTTGACTTCTTCCCGACAGCTTGCTTGCCGGGCGCAGCAACTTCCTTGCCGTCCTTCTTGAAGTCCTTTTTACCCTTGCCCTTTTTGAACTTAGTGGTTTTATTCATCATCAACACTTGATGTTCCTTCTTGACTTCTACCTATGCTGATTTCAGCATTGCAAATACTTCAGGAATGGTCTTTACCATCCCCTGCATATTGAAGTTCATCACAAAGCTCTTGTAGCTTGGTGGAAGCGATTGGAGGATTCTGTCAATGACCGCGTCATCCGGGAGATTAACTCCCAGCTGAGTCAAGCGGTTATGTAACCCAGACATAGTGAGTATGTGCTCACTGACAGAACTATTTTCCTCCATCTTACAGCTAAAGAACTTATCGGAGACTTCATATCTCTCGATCCGGGCATGAGCTTGAAAAACCATTTTTAGCTCTTCGAACATCTCATATGCTCCATGTCTCTCAAAACGCTTTTGGAGCCCCGGTTCTAAGCTATAAAGCATGCCGCACTGAACGAGGGAGTAGTCATCAGTACGTGTCTGCCAAGCGTTCATAGCGTCTTGGTTTTGTGGGACGGGTGGATCACCTAGCGGTGCTTGTAGGACATAATCTTTCTTGGCAGCTATGAGGATGATCCTCAGGTTCTGGACCCAGTCCGTATAGTTTCTGCCATCGTCTTTCAGCTTGGTTTTCTCTAGGAACGCGTTGAAATTGAATACAACGTTGGCCATCTCATCTACAGGACATATTGTAAAGATTTTAGACTAAGTTCATGATAATTAAGTTCATCTAATCAAATTATTAATGAACTCCCACTCAGATTAGACATCCCTCTAGTCATCTAAGTGTTACACGATCCAAGTCAACTAATCCGTGTCCGATTAACACGTGAGACGGACTAGTCATCGTCGGTGAACATCTCCATGTTGATCGTATCTTCCATACGACTCGTGTTCGACCTTTCGGTCTCTGTGTTCCGAGGCCATGTCTTCACATGCTTAGGCTCGTCAAGTTAACCCTAAGTGTTTTTGCATGTGTAAAACTTCTTACACCCGTTGTATGTGAACGAAAGGATCTATCACACCCGATTAACACGTGGTGCTTCGAAGCGACGAACTGTAGCAACGGTGCACAGTTAGGGGAGAACACTTCTTGAAATTGTTGTAAGGGATCATCTTATTTACTACCGTCGTTTTAAGTAAACAAGATGCAAAACATGATAAACATCACATGTAATCAAATAATAATAGTGACATGATATGGCCAATATCACACAACTCCTTTGATCTCCATCTTGGGGCTCCATGATCATCCTTGTAGATCGTCATACTCATCGACATATAAGTCGTGATTCCTTGTACAAGAACATGATCAATCTCATACATCACATATATCATTCATCACATCCTTTTGGCCATATCACATCACATAGCATACCCTGCAAAAACAAGTTATACGTCCTCTAATTGTTGTTTGCATGTTTTACGTGGCTGCTATGGGTTTCTAGCAAGAACGTTTCTTACCTACGCAATGACCACAACGTGATATGCCAATTGCTATTTACCCTTCATAAGGACCCTTTTCATCGAATCCGATCCGACTAAAGTAGGAGAGACAGACACCCGCTAGCCACCTTATGCAACTAGTGCATGTCAGTCGGTGGAACCTGTCTCACGTAAGAGTACGTGTAAGGTCGGTCCGGGCCGCTTCATCCCACGATGCCGCCGAATCAAGATAAGACTAGTAACAGCAAGCATATTGAACAAAATCAACGCCCACAACTACTTTGTGTTCTACTCGTGCAAGAGAACTACGCATAGACCGAGCTCATGATGCCACTGTTGGGGAACGTTGCAGAAAACAAAAATTTTCCTACGGTTTCACCAAGATCCATCTAGGAGTTCATCTAGCAACGAGTGATTAGATGCATCTACGTACCTTGTAGATCGCGAGCGGAAGCGTTCAAAGAACGGGGATGATGTAGTCGAACACGACGTGATTCAAATCACCGATGATCTTAGCACCGAACGGACGGTGCCTCCGCGTTCAACACACGTACAGAACGGATGACGTCTCCTCCTTTCTTGATCCAGCAAGGGGGGAAGAGAGGTTGATGAAGATCCAGCAGCACGACGGCGTGGTGGTGGATGCAGGGCGTCACAGTAGCAGGGCTTCGCCTATACTACGAGAGAGAGACGTAACGGGGAGAGAGGAAGCACCAAAGGCTGAGGTATGAAATCCCTCCTCTCCCCCACTATATATAGGAGGGCCAAGGGGGGGTGGTGCGCAGCCTAGGAGATCCAATCTCCTAGGTGCGGCGGCCAGGGGAGGGTTTCCCTCCCCCCCAAGGCACCTCGGGGTGCCTTCCACCACTTGGACTCCTCCGTGGTGGAAACCCTAGGCGCATGGGCCTAGTAGGGCTGGTGCCCTTGGCCCATGAAGGCCAAGGCGCACCCCCTACAGCCCATGTGGCCCCCCGGGACAGGTGGCCCCACCCGGTGGGCCCCCGGGACCCCTCCGGTGGTCCCGGTACAATACCGATAACCCCGAAACTTGTCCCGATGGCCGAAACAGCACTTCCTATATATAATTCTTTACCTCCGGACCATTCCGGAACTCCTCGTGACGTCCGGGATCTCATCCGGGACTCCGAAAAACATTCGGATTACTGCATATACATATCTTCATAACCCTAGCGTCACCGAACCTTAAGTGTGTAGACCCTACGGGTTCGGGAGACAAGCAGACATGACCGAGACGACTCTCCGGTCAATAACCAACAGCGGGATCTGGATACCCATGATGGCTCCCACATGCTCCACGATGATCTCATCGGATGAACCACGATGTCGAGGATTAATCAACCCCGTATACAATTCCCTTTGTCAATCGGTATGTTACTTGCCCGAGACTCGATCGTTGGTATCCCAATACCTTGTTCAATCTCGTTACCGGCAAGTCACTTTACTCGTACCGTAATGCATGATCCCGTGATCAACCACTTGGTCACCTTGAGCTCATAATGATGATGCATTACCGAGTGGGCCCAGTGATACCTCTCCGTTATCCGGAGTGACAAATCCCAGTCTCGATCCGTGTCAACCCAACAGACACTTTCGGAGATACCTGTAATGCACCTTTATAGTCACCCAGTTACGTTGTGACGTTTGATACACCCAAGGCACTCCTACGGTATCCGGGAGTTACACGATCTCATGGTCAAAGGAAAAGGTACTTGACATTGGAAAAGCTCTAGCAAACGAACTACACGATCTTTGTGCTATGCTTAGGATTGGGTCTTGTCCATCACATCATTCTCCTAATGATGTGATCCCGTTATCAATGACATCCAATGTCCATAGCCAGGAAATCATGACTATCTGCTGATCAACGAGCTAGTCAACTAGAGGCTTACTAGGGACATATTATGGTCTATGTATTCACACGTGTATTACGATTTCCGGATAATACAGTTATAGCATGAATAAAGACAGTTATCATGAACAAAGAAATATAATAATAATGCTTTTATTATTGCCTCTAGGGCATATTTCCTACAGATTTTCCACGTGTAAAATCATTATTGGCTAGAGAAAACACGTGTCAGCTCATCGTTGGGACAGATGTCATCCACTCACTGGACAGAAGGCGCCTATGATACGTCGACACGTGGCACGGCCCAACAGTGGCCCATTCCTGTGAAAAGGCTGGCCCATTTGACTTGGTTAAAAGCTGGCGGGCCGGCCCATGGAAAGCCTGTTAACGGCCTGTTCGCATATAGCCCATTTACAGCCCGCTAACCCAAGGTCCGTTATGCCCTATCCGAATTAGGCCCAGTAGCGTCATCTGGGCCGTCCAATATGATTCCAGCCCGTTTTCACTTCTGGCCCATGTATAGCCCATGATGTCTTTCGGCCCATATGAGGCCCTTTGTAACTCTTGGCTCATTAGCGGCCCGTGCTGAAACTGGCCCGTAATGAACAGTGTATTACTTTACACCCATTAACGGCCCGTGGTGAAACTAGCCTCTAATGAATAGTGTATCACTTATACCCATTAACAGCCTGTTATTCCGTTGGGCCGTTTCTAGCCCAAGTTAACTTTTGGCCTTCTGAGGGCCCATTTATTCTTGGGCTCATTTGCAGCATTCGGTTACTTACGACCCGTTACTGTCATTTTCTGTTTGTGGGCCAAATTCAGCCCGTCGTTACAGTCGGCCCGTTTGTGGACCGTTAGTTTGTTGGGCCATTTTCATAGCATCACCAAATACGGCCTATTAACGGCCCATTATGGTCAGCCCATAAAACATACGATTTCCATTAAAGGCCCGTATATGGCCCATTAAAGGCCCGTACAAGACCCATAAATGAGCCGGCGGCCCATGGATCCTACGAGACGTACAAGGCCCATGGATCCTACGAGACGTAGAAGGCCCATGGATCCTACGAGATGTAGAAGGCCCATGGATCCGACGGCCCGTGAAGGCCCATGGTCGGGCGAATTGGCCCCCGTTTGAATGATATAGCATATTCAAAGAATTATCCTACTCAATACTATCACCTCTAAAAAGCCTACACTATTACAACAAAGAGATCAAGGCATAGAAAGGTAGAATAATCCTACGCTATACAATAAAGAAATTACAGCTGATTATACCCACTGGGCATTATGGTTCGGCACAGGTGATAATAAAGCATACACAAACAGCAAATTACACACACTGGGCAAATACAGCTCATACATCATGGACGTGCATCAACTTAACTCCATTTGAACTATAATCTGTTCAGAAAATAGGATTGGCTGGATTCAGATAGCACAAATTTTAGTCTGCAAAATCTCCAATTCCTTCATGGTTACCTCAGTGTCTTATTTAATTTTTTGACTTCTGCATCTAATACCTGCATGTCCAGTCTCAACTTGTTGATTATACGTTGACAATCATGTACACATTGTCTTGCCACCTCTAGTTGATGCTCGAGAACATTAGCACATTCCAATTCCTATCCATAATCATTCGGTAACGGCCATGCCGCACTGCTCGCAGATCTTTGTGTTGATGTCACTTCATCCTGAAATGTTTCTATAAGTACACATGACTAGGGCAAAATATAGTTACAACAGTGAAGCGAACAAGACACTATTTTGTACTACATGGCAAAACAGGACTAACAATAATGTTACACGTCACTTTCAAAAAAAATGTTACACGTCATGAAGCATAAGCAGGTGATATTTTAAAAATTATAAAAAAGATAGTCTGTGCAGCCTGCATACAGAAATCCCTCTTAGCTCACACAGGAGCATGATGTTGGGGCCCAATTGAAAACACAGACAAGTTACAAATTTAGACATCACATTGCGTATAAGTAAGCAAGCAGTTGGCCATTCTGTGCCTTAATTAAAGTCTTAGGGAGCATAATGAACAGAAGAGGGTTTCATACAAACATACTACAGCAGGCAAATCTATGCAATCATTAGAGTAGTATAAACTAGATTGTGAGCCTCATGCAATAATAGTTGGTTAATAGACTTCAAAGCTTCAGGCACACTTCGGCAGAGTAATTAAATGGTAAGGCCTTTAATTATGTCAACTAATAGTGATACAAGTACCGAACATCAGGCATGATTATTTGGGCATCTCATTAACTGAGGACAAATAAAGCAATTGAAAAGAGAAAATTAACTATGCCTGAAACAAACAAGGAATTGAACTGTTGAGTTGCATACAGTGACTTACCTTAGCAGGTTGAAGAGGCTCAGCGCAGCTCCTACTTCTCTTGCAAGGCTCCTTCCCAACATCTTGTACTTGGAAATCCTCAATCTTATCTTCATTGCACCCCCTCTGCAAGGTGACACAAGCTAGTTACTCGTCTCCTTGGAAGATAAATATGCATACTTTCCAATCTGTGAACACAAAAGGATGAGATTATGACAAAACAACACCACATAATTATGTCAACTAGTTACTCGTCTCATTGGAAGATAAATATGCATACTTTCCGAACATACTTGCCTATTGTAGTGTACAGCCAAACCTTTATGTCACGTATGATTTAGACAAGGCCCCACTACAACAGCCCTTAGTGTTTAAATCGTTGACAAGCTCTGTTACAGTGTTAGGTCAAGAACACCAAGTAATCAAAGCAAACAGTCCTAGTATGGCTGGCTGATGCAAACAAGCAATTGAACAGATGTGTGAGCAAATCTTACATATCAAGAAAAGAAGCAAAGAAGGAGGCTTAAAGACCATCACTTGACTGACCAGATTTAAGGGGCATTTAAACATCATGTGCAACGTATGAACTAACATAAACATTGCATATTCCAGATTCTACAATGGAATGCACATGTATTAGGTTATGCCATGTATGATGATGCCTAAATGTACAGATAGCAGGCAGGAGTGATTCATCATTGCACTCACAATTGAATTGCAGGTTAAGGGCCAGTTCGATTCCGCCTTTTCAGGGCATATTGTCAAAATAAGCCATAAAAGATGTAAAGAAGTCATTTTTGAGTTATGGGCTTGGGCTTAACTAATTTTGCTTTGGAGGGGGGTGTTTCGGGTAGAACCTCACTAAAAATTGAAGGGAAGGGGAATAGTGAAATGACTCTGTTGTCTGCCTATATTACACTCAAAATGCAACTACTGACGCTCGTGTCACACCTGACCCTCAAGTAAAAACAATCACGCAAGCATTCATTGCCCTGCCTGCTTGCATCTCCTCTCCCCTTTCCCTCTACCTTGATCCCCTGCCTGCAGCACTAGGGTTCCTCTAGTGAGCCGTCGCCACTAGTGCACTACATCTTGTACTTTTTCATTGTGTAACCCTATCTGCAAGTTGACACGGCTAATTTCAGACATCTCTACATGATACTACATTGCATATCCCTTGCGCATATTTAAACCACCGATTAACGATTGTGTGCGTACCATAAACTAGCCATGACTCTGTATGCTGGACTAGCAGGCACTCTAAGGGAGCCTAATGTAGTGCACTGGAATTCCTACATGCCACCTACGATTTTGTGTAATGTACTGCCCCTGTTCCTAAATATATGTCTTTGTAGAGATTCCAGTATGGACCACATACAGATGTATATAGATGCATTTTCGAGTGTAGATTCACTCATTTTGCTCCGTATGTAGCCTATAGTGGAATCTCTAGAAAGACTTATATTTAGGAACGGAGGTATGAGGTAGTATCATGTATGACATCTACATATCTAATTTAGCAGCCAGTAGTAGAAATCATTGTCTGCACAAAGGGATTACTGGTCGAAAATCCTAGCAAAGCACGCAGGCAGGCACAGAACAATACAAGAGAGAGAGACACGCTTACAAGATCATAGCAATGCCTCAGTCCAGGATCTTGGTTGGCCAAGCTGTTAGATCCAGAAGAAACATCGTCCTTGTAGTTTTTGCCAGCTGCATAACAGGTAACAGCGACCGTTTAGTATATTTGAAGTACATCGGGCAGGTGATGCTGGACGGGTTTAAATGTGACAAGTACCTAGGCCGTGGCGGGTGCTTGGCATCTCTCCAGACTGTGGGAATCAGGTTAGAAACGTCGAGGGTGATGACGCTGTGCTGGCTGTCGGGGTCTGGTAAGGAGATCTAGAACCGTCGAGTAGGGTGTTTGTGGAGCGGCTCCGGTAGGGTGGACTACGGTGTGGGCGAAGCGGATCTATGGCCGTGGACGAGGGCGTAGGTGAAGCTGCTCCGATGGTTGGGTTAAGGATGGTGTCGATGATGCGGATCTGCGGCCATGGACGGGGCGTCAGAAGCTGCTCTGGTGGTTGGGTTAAGGGTGGTGTCGACGATGCAGATCTGCGGCCGTGGATGGGGTGTCAGAAGCTGCTCCGGTAGGTTGGATGAGGGTGTGAGGAAGCGGATCTGAGGCCGTGGACTTGTGAGTTGGCAAAGCGGCCCCGGTAGGGTTGAGAATGGTATAGGCAAAGCTACTCCGGCAGGGTTGAGGAAGGAGTCGGCGAAGCGGCTCCGGTAGGGTTAAGGAAGGTGTCGGCGAAGAGGATCAGAGGCCGTCGACGGGGGCATCGGTGGGATGGCTCCGGGGGTTGTGGACGAAGCGTCTCCGGTGGGGAGTACGAATGAGCCGCTGCAGATGCGCGGCGATTGACGAGAGTACCGGCGAAGCAGATCCGGCGCCGTGGACAAGGCCGACACTGAATAGGCTGTGGTACAGTGGTGGATGAGCAGTCTACTTGTTTCTAGGGGAGGTGGGAGGGGTAGATGCGGCCGCAGAAGCAGATCCGGCAAGGTGGACGCCGCTGGCAGTGAATGGGCTATGGTACGCCGGTGGATGAGCAGTCTAGGGTTTCGAGAGGGGAGGGGAGAAAGGGCGATGAAGTACGGACGACGTGATGTAAGATGCTCTGGTGCTATGGAGTTAGTCGTTTTTGCGGGAGGGGGAGAGGAAATGGGGGTGCCGTGTAGTGGGGGAACCGGAAGTTACCAAAGCAGCCCCGACCTATCATGTAGATGAGGGCGGTATTGTAACTGTTGGTCTCCGTGCACCAAGGACAAAAGGGGGATTTCACATGCTAATGACTAAGGTGGCGGAAATTTTAGAAGGAGGCGGGAGATTTTGCCGCCCGCGGGATCGTTCGTATCCAGTTTCAACTAATTTTGGACCGTGCTAGCGGGAAGGTCATGCTAGACTGTGTACACGGGGCACGCGTCAGCAGTTAATAACTGGTGTGAAGTCCACCCCATAAAAAAGACAATAACTCGGGATGATGCGACGATAACTTGGACGTTCACACGGGCGCGGCCAATCGTACGGGTGTAGTGGCGCGTTCACAAAAAAGGGATCAAACGCTCAGCCTATGTATTTCTCGTGTAAATAGATAAGTTAGTGCCATTGGTTATTTACTTTAAACATAATGCATTGACGTGTTAGTGTAGAGGCGCACAAAAAGAAATGGATATTGTAGTCAGCTATTTAAAAGTGTTACCTCATATGATTACATAGTCTCCATTTCATAAACTGCATACCCGTTGAATTCATATATGAATATTACATATATTATTTAAAAATAGAAACATAAATCATCCAAGACTAATGAATTTGAATTTAAGAGTAACAATGGTGCATGTTCATGATAGCTACATTGGTTGTTTGAAGAAACATCACTGTAACTTTGGCATGCACAACTAAAAAGGCTTATTTAAATAGAAAAAATGTGATATGTGAGTGTCCAATCTTTATAGCGTTGAATCGATATTGTACCTTTGGCCACGATACGAAGTAGATATTGACTTATGTTCAAGCGATGCACGTCCACGATCGCTAGATAGTGATACATGAAAGAATTGTGCAATCTCTCTCACACGCATACATATCTCATTTCCCTGTGGGCAACGGAATCACACACGCGCACTTCGTGTATTTCTCTCCCTCCGCCAGGGATAAATTCGTCTTTCTACCCCGTCCTACAAGTCTCTCACACAGAAACACACACGCTCTCTATGTCTAACACACCCACCCCTTTAATTCCGCCCACCCACAGCCACTAATGTCTCTCACACATATGCTATCTACCTATCCCTTAATATAGCTAGATATGTGTCACACAAACTCCTTCTCCCTACTAGCAAGATGCCCATGCGTTGCACGGAACATCAAGATGCATTTGTATGAGAAGTTTATCTTGTGGGAGAAAAGGATGAACGAGGGAATGCCTTATTTGCAAATGCGGAGAGGGGTGTGGGTATCTTTTTGCAAAATTGCCATAGTTTCCTTCCTGTCTGTCGGATATAAATTGGATGGCCTATATTGCAGGATGGCAGGAAAACCATCATCACCAACTCTGTTTTTTATAAGAGTAGAGATATGTGAGTGCCACTGCCCCCCACACACCCACACTTCCCAACACCGAAGGAGTAGGGTGACACCTCAATCTTGATACTAATCTATCGAATGGCTTCTCTCTCAAACATACACACACACACTACCCGGCACCGAAGGAGTAGGGTGGCACATCGATCTTGATAATAATCTATCTACTCCTCTTTCAAACACACACACACACACACACTCGCTAGTTGTGCCTCTGTGCCTACCGCGCACACTCTCGATACGTCTTTCTCTCCCTCCCCCCAACAATGACAGCAGAAGGGTGACAACTCGATCTGATCATAATCTGTCAATTGGTTTCTCTCTCAAACATTGTGTCTCGGTGCCTCGCTCGGTAGCCCCCTCGATATGTAGACTTCTCGCGCGCGCACAGTTGTAGTGACGATGACGCTGAACCCAGTGTGCCTTGTTTTTACCGGCCTCATGTGATAGTTTTCACCCTATTTTCTGTTAATTAACAAGGCAACCTTTTCTTTGTTACTACTAGTGAATCTGAAATCATTCGGGGCAGACATAAAATATATCACTTCAACCCAATTATCGCAACAACTATTTTAAAAGAAATAAGCTAGCTGCCCGTGCGTTGCATGGAACATCAAGATGCATTTGTATGAGTAGTTTATCTTGTGAGAGAAAAGGTTGAACGAGGGAAGGCCTTATTTGCGAACGTGTAGAGACGTGTGGGTATATTTTTGCAAAATTGCCATAGTTTCTTTCCTATCCGTTAGATCTAAGTCCAACGGCCTATATTGCAGGATGGCACGCACACCATCATCACCAACTCTGTTTTCTACTCCCTCCATCCGAAAATACCTGTCATCAAAATGGATAAAAAGAGATGTATCTAAAACTAAAATACGTCTAGATACATTTCCTTTTATCCATTTTGATGACAAGTATTTCCGGACGGAGGGAGTATTTGTCTTTTTAGAGATTTCAACAAGTGACTACGACCGGACCTTACCAACATACTCAAAAAAGTAGTCCATAATTTTGATGTTACCCTCTTTTCTTGGCGGTGCAGTGCCATCTGGATACCTCATAAATAAATAAACTACTACAAGATACTAATATATGATACATGGCGCAGGAGTACTAAGTATTATTAATACAGTTTTGCTAGAACTCATCTAGATGAGATATAATTTGGTCTCATTCATCTTTTATAGCCATTGGATGTGATGCTATATAAGATGCGTGTGTGCTGACATGGGTTTTATTTGTTCTTGTGCAACGCACTGACCACTGCATGTCATGTTTGATAGTCTCAAGTCATTAAAAGCATACAAGCCCCACATCTCTTCTTGGTTGATTCCTCTATTTATGTCAAAAAATAAGAAACAACGTGAGAGTTAATGCACCACGCCTATGTGTTTACTATTTGGTTTTCTTAAGATGACTTAATACTCACCTAGACGGAGGGAGTATTCGATTTGACAGCGGGCGGCGCAGTTCCCGATATGGCTTTAATGCAGACGAGGGAGGGAGTAGCAGTTCCTAATATGTTGAATGGCCAATGCATCCTCCTTCAATTAATGCACAAGGGAAGTAATGGGAGGAGGTCCGGGAAAAGAGGTTGCACGATGTGAATGCAACGCAGTTTGCCCTCATTGCCCTCATATAAAGGCGCCCCTCCATTCCAATGCATCTACCACAACGTACGCACCTAAGCATTTGCCTAAGCACCTACACTAAGTGCAAAAGAGCTCACTCCAGACCCATGGCGGCGATGCTCATGAGCGGCCAGCGGCTGCGCCAGATGGTCCACGACGCCGGCCTGCGGCATGGCGCCGAGGATCGTCTCCAGACGGTGTTGGAGACTGGCTGGTGGATGGCCGCCTTCGATGCCAACTACGACTCTCAGTTGGACCAGATGATCGTTGCCACCAGCAACAAGTCCACCGTCCTCAAGAAGCTCGCGGACGACATCGCCGTACTCCTCCAGCCCGCGCGCCCGGGCTCCTCATTGCCTGCCACCCTAATCGGCCTCCATGGCCGGAACCTCTTTCAAGCACTGGTGGCCCTGCGACTGCCCGCCGACGCCACAAAGAATGTCCACCTGGAGGTCGCGCTCGCCGCGAGGCGCCTCGCCCTGCAAGAATTCGTCGACCTACACATCCACATGTACGAGGAAATCGTGCACATAGGTATCTAGAAGGCCAGTGAGGACGCTACGACATTGGCCTTCCTCAACCGGCTGTGGTACAGTGGTGGATGAGCAGTCTACTTGTTTCTAGGGGAGGTGGGAGGGGTAGATGCGGCCGCAGAAGCAGATCTGGCGAGGTGGACGCCGCTGGCAGTGAATGGGCTATGGTACGCTGGTGGATGAGCAGTCTAGGGTTTCGAGAGGGGAGGGGAGAAAGGGCGATGAAGTACGGACGGCGTGATGTAAGATGCTCTGGTGCTGCGGAGTTAGTCGTTTTTGCGGGAGGGGAGAGGAAATGGGGGTGCTGTGTAGTGGGGGAACCGGAAGTTACCAAAGCAGCCCCGACCTATCATGTAGATGAGGGCTTTATTGTAACTGTTGGTTTCCGTGCACCAAGGACAAAATGGGGATTTCGCATGCTAAAGACTAAGGTGGCGGAAATTTTAGAAGGAGGCGGGAGATTTTGCCGCCCGCGGGATCGTTCGTATCCAGTTTCAACTAATTTTGGACCGTGCTAGCGGGAAGGTCATGCTAGACTATGTACATGGGGCACGCGTCAACAGTTAATAACTGGTGTGAAGTCCACCCCAGAAAAAAGACAATAACTCGGGATGATGCGCCGATAACTTGGACATTCAGACGGGTGCGGCTAATCGTACGGGTGTAGTGGCGCGTTCACAAAAAAGGATCAAATGCCCAACCTATGTATTTCTCGTGTAAATAGATAATTTAGTGCCATTGGTTATTTACTTTAAACATAATGCATTAACGTGTTAGTGTAGAGGCGCACAAAAATAAATGGATATTGTAGTCAACTACTTTAAAGTGTTACCTCATATGATTACATAGCCTCCATTTCATAAATTGCATACCCGTTGAATTCATATATGAATATTACATATATTACTTCAAAATAGAAACTTAAATCAGCCAAGACTAATGAATTTGAATGCAAGAGTGACAATGGTGCATGTACATGATAGCTACATTGGTTGTTTGAAGAAACATCACTGTAACTTTGGCATGCACAACTGAAAAGGTTTATTTAAATAGAAAAAATGTGATATGTGAGTGTCAAATCTTTATAGCGTTGAATCGATATTGTACCTTTGGCCACGAGACGAAGTAGATATTGACTTATGTTCAAGCGATGCACGTCCATGATCGCTAGATAGTGATACGTGAATGAATTGTGCAATCTCTCTCACACGCATACATATCTCATTTCCTTATGGGAATCGGAATCACACACGCGCACTTCGTGTATTTCTGTCCCTCCGTCAGGGTTAAATTCATCTTTCTACCCCGTCCTACAAGTCTCTCACACAAAAACACACACGCTCTCTATGTCTAACACGCCCATCCCTTTAATTCCGCCCACCCACAACCACTAATGTATCAAAGTATAATAATGTCTCCCACACATATGCTATCTACCTATCCCTTAATATAGCTAGATATGTATCACACAAACTCCTTCTCCCTACTAGCAAGATGCCCATGCGTCGCGCGGAACATCAAGATGCATTTGTATGAGAAGTTTATCTCGTGGGAGAAAAGGATGAACAAGGGAATGACTTATTTACAAATGTGGAGAGGGGTGTGGGTATCTTTTTGTAAAATTGCCATAGTTTCCTTCCTGTCCGTAGGATATAAATCGGATGGCCTATATTGCAGGATGGTAGGAACACCATCATCACCAACTCTGTTTTTTTATAAGAGTAGAGATATGTGAGTGTCACTGCCCCCCCCCCACACCCACACTTCCCAACACCGAAGGAGTAGGGTGACACCTCGATCTTGATACTAATCTATCGACTGGCTTCTCTCTCATACATACACACACACACACACTACCCGGCACCGAAGGAGTAGGGTGGCACATCGATCTTGATAATAATCTATCTACTCCTCTTTCAAACACACACACACACACACACACTCGCTAGTTGTGCCTGTGTTCCTACCGTGCACACTCTCGATACGTCTTTCTCCCCTCCCCCCAACAATGATAGCAGAAGGGTGACAACTCAATCTGATCATAATCTGTCAATTGGTTTCTCTCTCAAACATTGTGTCTCCGTGCCTCGCTCGTTAGCCCCCTCGATATGTAGACTTCTCGCGCGCGCATAGCTGTAGTGACGATGACGCTGAACCCAGTGTGCCTTGTTTTTACCGGCCTCATGTGATAGTTTTCACCCTGTTTTCTGTTAATTAACAAGGCAACCTTTTCTTTGTTACTACTAGTGAATCTGAAATCATTCGGGGCAGACATAAAATATATCACTTCAACCCAATTATCCCAGCAACTATTTTAAAAGAAATTAGCTAGCTGCCCGTGCGTTGCACGGAACATCAAGATGGATTTGTATGAGTATTTTATCTTGTGAGAGAAAAGGTTGAATGAGGGAAGGCCTTATTTGCGAACATGGAGAGACGTGTGGGTATATTTTTCCAAAATTGCCATAGTTTCTTTCTTGTCTGTTAGATATAAATCCGACGGCCTATATTGCAGGATGGCACGCACACCATCATCACCAACTCTGTTTTCTACTCCCTCCGTCCGAAAATACTTGTCATCAAAATGGATAAAAAGAGATGTATCTAAAACTAAAATACGTCTAGATACATTTCCTTTTATCCATTTTGATGACAAGTATTTCCGGACGGAGGGAGTATTTGTGTTTTTAGAAATTTCAACAAGTAACTATGACCGGACCTTACCAACATACTCAAAAAATTATTCCATAATTTTGATCTTACCCTCTTTTCTTGGCGGTGCAGTGCCATCTAGATACCTCATAAATAAATCAAGGACAAATCTGACCCCTTCTTGAAAAGACATATGGAGCAAAATGAGTGAATCTACACTCTAAAATATGTCTACATACACATCCGTATGTGTTAGTCCATTTGAAATCTAAAAAAGACAAATATTTAGGAACGAATGGAGTATATATAAGAGTAGACATGGAGATATATCTCCAGCATGGTCTACAACAAAAATGTGCCGGGCTGGTTAGCGCCGGATGCTCGCAACACGATGACATGAGTTCGAATTCTGTCTTTTAACTTAAATTTTTTTATATTATATATTACTCTACTTATTTAATATATACTTCTTTCGCTACTGTACTGATAGTGGAAACCACAGAGTACTTAGAATATACAAGATTAAGGATGGACTTGTTTCTTTTTAACTTTCTGTACGAAGCTGTAGCCACCCTGCAAGTCACGTGTACAATGTACATGCAATTAACTTTTTATAGAGGGACAATCATACAGGCAATTAAATCAAATGGATTGGATGTCACTCTATTATTTCCAGCATAAAGAGCATCTCCAACGGCAGTCGACAAATTTCCTCCCGCTTCCTTAAGCGGAGGACGACATCAAACGCCAGTGGCATACATTTTTACAACTCTAGCCAACAAGATGAAATTCGTGCAAACACGGACTGATTTCATATAAGCATGAAGGATTTCGTATAAAAAAGCCGAATCTTCATATAAACATGATGGATTTCATTACATTTACATGAACTAAGAGGTGCCAATCCGGCTCTCTTGTATAATTAATACTCTCTCCGTTCGGAAATACTTGTCCTAGAAATGGATGTATCTAGACTTATTTTAGTTCTAAATGGCCGCCCGCAGATCCCTTTGTCTTCCTCATGTCCATCAGACACTTGCGGGGTTGACGAAGGTCCTCCGAAGAGACGAAGCAGCAAAGAAACCACCTGAATCCGCGGTCGTCGCCTCGACAGTAGCCTTCTTGGGTCCCATGTGGCGGCGGCCTCCCGTGTTCTCCTTCTCCTCGATGATGGCGGCGGACACGAAGAAGCTGGCCACCGACCCGTTGCTCTCCACGCACCCGGCTTCTGTCTCTGCCTGCATGGCACTGCCGCAGGCACGGGAGGCACTCCCACAGACACGGGAGGCATGACCACCGCAGACACTGGTGGCGTGGTACGACGCGGCAGCGATGGTGCCCATACCGGCGTGCTCGCCGCCGTGCCGGCGTGGAGCAACTTGCCACTCCTCATCGAGCTGAATTGGAGCGGCGAGTTGCTGAACCACGCGCCTACTTGGGGCGGCAACTGGCTCTTTCAAGCCAAGCAAGGTTGGTGAAGCACCGAGCGGCCTCGCCCGTATCCGGAGGGCTCGGCGGGCCACCCAGCCGGGTAATATGCCGAAGAACGGCTCATCGAAAGCCATCAGAAGAGTGGATAAAATGGTGAAGGAGGAGATGGGGGAGCGGCGGAGGGGTGTGATTCTTGCCTGCTGTCTGTCTGGCCTCGTGTAAATAGAGGGCGGACGGTAGGAGCTTGGCCGGCGTCTGGCCTCGTTTAAACTGAGGGCGGACGGGAGGAGCTCGGCCGGTGTTGCGTTTAATTCCGGCCCGCTCATGAACGGACGTATAGCCGGAGTAGGATTCTCGGTTTGCATGCGGGTTTAATGGAGGAGCCGGGCGTGCAGTGGGTGGCGCAGTACTATTCGATTTGACAACAGTAATGAGCCGTAAAATCACAAAGGCCCTCGCCTCTCGGGAAACTGACCGAGCTAGACTGCCCCGCCCTCTAGCCTTTTAAAAAATGTATATACTCCACTTTTGTACAGTAGTAGTATCGATGGATTGCACCATGGAACAAAACTTGAAATTAAAAAAAGGTGGTACATATAGAGAGGGAGTATTCGATTTGACAGCGGGCGGCGCAGTTCCCGATACGGCTTTAATGCAGACGAGGGAGGGAGTAGCGATTCCCGATATGTTGAACGGCCAATGCATCCTCCTTCAATTAATGCATGAGGGAAGTAATGGGAGGAGGTCCGGGAAAAGAGGCTGCATGATGTGGATGCAACGCAGTTTGCCCTCATTGCCCTCATATAAAGGCGTCCCTCCATTCCAATGCATCTACCACATCGTACGCACCTAAGCATTTGCCTAAGCACCTACACTAAGCACAAAAGAGATCACTCCAGACCCATGGTGGCAACACGCATGAGCGGCCAGCGGCTGCGCCAGATGGTCGACGATGCCGGCCTGCGGCATGGCACCGAGGATCGTCTCCAGACGGTGTTGGAGACCGGCTGGTGGATGGCCGCCGTCGACGCCAACTACGACTCTCAGTTGGACCAGATGATTGTTGCCACCAGCAACAAGTTCACCGTCCTCAAGAAGCTCGCGGACGACATCGCCATACTCCTCCAGCCCGCGCACCCGGGCTTCTCATTGCCTGCCACCCTAATCGGCCTCCATGGACGGAACCTCTTTCAAGCACTGGTGGCCCTACGACTGCCCGCCGACGCCATGAAGAATGTCCATCTGGAGGTCGCGCTCGCTGCGAGGCGCCTCGCCCTGCAAGAATTCGTCGACCTACACATCCATGTGTACTCGGAAATCGTGTACATAGGTATCTACAAGGCCAGTGAGGACGCTATGACGTTGGCCTTCCTCAACCGACTGGAAGCCTTGGATGCCTTTGCCGAGAAGCACCTCGACCTCGCCACAAAAGCCGCCGCTCCTTAGCCGCCGCTCGGTGGCCCGGTGCACTAAGTTGAGGAGGAGGAGGTCGTACGTTCGTGGATCCATCTTTCTTCTTGCCTTCTGTAACCACCACTGTGATCGCATCATCGTGGCCTTAATTCTTATTGTGCTGTTGCATTCTCGTTCCAGTCAATACCGACATGTGCGATCCCTTTGCTTAATTATATGCATCACTGTAACTAGTACTCCATCCGTCAATTTATAAGTTGTGCTTACCTTTTCCATCAACTTCGTGCAACACGCGGGCATCTTGCTAGAAACACTAGAATATGTCTATATAATCCGTATGTGATAGTCCATTTAAAATCTCAAAAAAGACAAATATTTAGGTACGGAGGGAGTAATATATTAGGAGTATATCAAAACAATAGTGATTTCTTTCAAGTTTGTGAACAAATACTACTATTCTACTACTTTGGATCCATCGCAACGCACGGGCACATTGCTGGTAAAAGGAAAAGGCCTACCGCGTTCGCGTCGCACCCCCACACGCCCGGGAATCGGGAGTACAACACTGCCTGTCCGGCACGACACATAGCTTAGGGAGGGCGTGTTGCCTAGCATTTTCACTTTCATGTGGGACCGCCGTTGAGCAAACCGACACCCCGCCCGCCGCCGGGTTGGAAAACAGAAACGAGGGGAAGATCTAGCTGTAGCACGGACGCCAAGAAATTTGGTGTCAGACGGGGCTTGTTGATAGAGTAGGAGCATTCCGTACTAGTACTACTCCTACTAGTACCAAGTTTGTACTCCTAATACTACTATATTACTAGTACTACCACTATACAACTAGTAGGTACGTGCACGTCACAACATCGTAGGAACAAAAAACGGGAAGATCTTGTTTTGGGTGATTTATCTTTTTTTCAATCAATGTAGTATGAATAATATGATGTGGGGGGCACCCATGAAGCTTATGTGGCTTGGTTGCATGGATACGGAAGGTTAGAGAAAAATAAATAGGTAATGTGTTTAGAGTGCACTCCACTAAATAGATATATATACTTTGGATCCATTGCAACGGACCGGCACATCTATATCTATACCCCCTATATAGTGTGTGAAAAACTTTGAAAGTTGGTCGTTGGATGAAGCCAATCCGACGGTACAAAGATGGCAAATCCGAGCACTACTGGCCGTTGGATATCATCCACCAGATTCTGCCACATGTATAATCTAGAAGACTCCATGGTTGAACTTAATTCATGACTAAGGGCCTCTTTGATTCATAGGATTGCAGAAACACAGGAATATGAAAAAGTAGGATTGGAATGGCATGTTCATAGGATCCCTATAGGATTTGAGTTTGTTTGATTGTGTCACATGAAAAACAAAGTATTTCTTTCAAGAGGTTGGAGTGCATGTTAGAATTCCTATGAAACGTAGTACAAATGAATCCTTAGGAAAATATTCTACATGATTCAATCCTACGAATCAAACGACCAACGTAGGAAAAATTTCTAAGGATTCTAATCCTTCAAAGATCATATGAAAATCCTTTGAATCAAACAGAAGCTAACTTTGCCACAACTAAGCTTAGGCAAAGTTATTAGTTCTTCAAAATGAGAGAAACAAGTTGGCAAGCCTAAGGGAATCTTGCCACATTTTTTGTGTATATGTCATGTGGGGCCTTAGTGTGGCTTGCCTAAGGTGTGGCTTGAATCAAACACTCGCCTAAGTTAATCAAACTTGCCTAACCTTACATTCCACCAGATTTTGCCACATGTTAGAATCTAGAAAGCTCCACAAGTAGAAGCATAATGCACAAAGCACCAGAATCTCATGCATGCAATGCACGTGTACCTTACTAGTACTAGTTGGTAGTAGTAAGAAACAAATTCCAGTTTTGGCACGAGCTCGTACTGCGGGAGCACCACAAGGCCTGCCGCAGGAGTTACATTTCCCTCTTGGGGCCCATGGGACCGAACTTCAGTGGCTTAGTGGTAGAAACAAGAAACGTGATGGTCACCGTGGTTCAACTTCCATGGACAAGCTGTCATGTCTGCTGACACATGTATATCAAAACTAGAGTGTTTATATTTCAAGCACGTGAACAAGTATTATTCTACTACTTTGGATCCATTGCAACGCATGGGCCAGCATATTGGTAGTAGTAGTGTCCATCTCTATCTCTAGAGGCCTTCCCTCGTCCATCCTTTTCTCTCACAAGATAAACTACTCATACAAATGCATCTTGATGTTCCGTGGAATGCACGAGGATGTTTCCTTGGGGGTCTCTCCAGCGCAGTGTGGCCGTAGTTGCAAGTTGACGCCCCTTGAGATGCCAACGTTGAGGGGCACACAGATTTCCTCCGATGAGAAGGTAAGATGAGTTTTATCACATAGGAAATGCATTCTAAAGACTACTTCCGTGTCCATTTCCTAATTCTCCCCCTGCCCACTGTTTCACAGGTTAGGCTTGGTGCGAGTGGAGATTGGCTTGCATATGTACGGGAGGGTACCAACATCAATTTGCACAACATTTACAACGGTGAAACCGTTC
This sequence comes from Triticum urartu, assembly GCF_056163025.1. Classification (NCBI taxonomy): domain Eukaryota; kingdom Viridiplantae; phylum Streptophyta; class Magnoliopsida; order Poales; family Poaceae; genus Triticum; species Triticum urartu. The sequence continues at coordinate 723,430,912 of NC_141874.1, read as the reverse complement.
CCGTAGAACCTTTGTCCAACATTGGGATCAGCCATGCAACGGGCCACCACATGAATTGGTACAATGGAACCACAGTGAGATTGAATAAGATAGCACGAACCTTGCACATGGCGGTCAAAGGCGGACCATGCTGTCTGCGGCCGATTTGTTGCCGTATGAGTAGGAAGACGCTGTGCTCCTTTCTAACCGCATCTTCGCGGTGACAAACTAGGGGACTTATTTTGTATGGGACACATCCTACGATATACTCCCTCTCTCCTAGTTTATTTGTTTTGAATCTTTTCGTTTTATAAGTTTCAAATTCAAATTTAGAGCTCCCCATCACATGTTGAGATTACAATGCCCATTAAATCGTTGCGTGCATGTATAATAAAGAAACAAATCTCGAGTTTGGCACGAGTTCGTGCTGCGGGAGCACCACAAGCTCTAGCGCAGGAGTTGCATTTCCCTCTTAGGGTCGTCGGGACTGAGGGGCAGTGGGGCCAAGAGGGGTGAGCCGCAGGTCGGGGGACGTGTGGTTTCATGGGTTCGAGCGGCGTCGTGGGAATCATGGGTAGCTGTGGTAGAAACTTGATGCTCGCCGCATTTTAGGTGGCCCACATGTCATGCACACAAAGGCAGAGGGGCGGTGTGGCCGAGTGGGGTGAGGCGCACGTCGGTGGGCGTGGTGCTGTGGGTTGGAGAGGCGTCTTGGGAATCGCGAGATGAAACATGATGGTCGCCGTAGTTGAACTTCCACGGACAAGCTGTCATGTCTACGGACACATGCACTACATACCGATCACTGGAAGGAGTAGCAGAGAAAGCTATATATGCGGATAAATAGTTCCTTATAGTCAAGCGGACCCACGCTACTACTCTGTTCCAAAGACATGCACACCATCGAAATAGTCCATCTATATCAATATACACTGAGAGGGAATAATTTTTTTACAAGAGAGGAAATAGTTCATCCATCCATAATGCCCTCCTGCCGGTGCAACCTTTTCTTCTTCTTCTTCTTCTTCTTCTTCTTCTTCTCATTCTCTGTGGGAGACGGCTTCGCAACAAACTCACATGGGCATCGAGGGCAGCATATTTCATCCGCTCGTACATCAAGGGATAATTCTCCCATCCAGACGACCTTAATGCCACCGTCTCGTCACCCTTCTGAAGATTTGTACCGAGCACAAAATTTGCTACGTCGAATAGGGATGGTGTCTGTTTATCACAAACTTCTACAGGAATTTTGATTCTGGTTTGTAGGTCAGCGATGCTATTCAAATTAAGCTTGTACGGCTCCAGCTTCTGTTTGTCCCCTTCGATGGCTGCCCCATAGAAGTATACGTCCTCTCGAGACAAGAAATCGTGAAGCTCACCTGGTATGGAGGGCGAGTGTATGATGTGGTACACCAAAACTTCATCTTCGAGGCACAGCTATAGGACGGCGGCGCACTGGATCTTCCCAGGTGCACGCTCCGTGTACTCTGCGTCAAGACCGATGACCCTCATCTCTACCTTTTCGAGGGAGTTGGATGCATTGTTGATCCACTGCCGAACAACCCTTGGGTGGACGGTGACGGTGGCAACTATGCGCATCGAGCCTTCGACGAGGACATGTTGGACGCTAAAAACCTGCATCTCGATCTCTATCGCCATTTGGAACCGCTGGAACGGAGGGCTATGGTTTGGAGAATTAGGATTAGATGGCTAGTCTAACTGAAGTAGTAGATGATTATTTAAAGAGGTTAAAACAATGTGAACGCAGTGGGGTTTGGATGCAAATGAAGACGAAGGGGAGGTGAAGAAGCCGAGGAGAATCGGTTCCCGATGGAGAAGTAAATGGGAGAAGTGGCGTGTAGGCAGTTGATTAGACGACTAGGTAGACTAAACGAAAAGGCTATGCGGGTAGACTGATGAGTCGTACCTGTTCGTGTACGTGCCCATCCTTCCTGATAGGTGGGACCTATGCAAACAGATAAAAAAATGTGTCATAGTTTTTTTTGAGCGCGTGAGTGGGAGACACAACATTCTCTGGTCAAGGAATACTCCCTCCGCTTAGGTGAGTATAAGTCACCTTATGAAAATCAGGTTTTCCCAAAACCTTTAGGCGTGGAGCATTAACTTCCTGCTCGATCCCCTCCCAGCCTCGTTAGCCAGCGTTCTCTTCCTCTGCTGCCACGTTCTACCTTTCCATTTTTCCTCTTCTCAAGTGTGGAACGATCTGCATGCCGTCCTTGATGCAACAGAATGACCACTGCATGCATCGCGGCAGAGCGTTGATTGGGCATGCACGAGAATTTGGTTCTGCTCGCAATATGGATGATACCTGAACGATGAAGTGAACAGGCATGCTAGCACGAGAGACCTATTTACGCTATACAATACTGGAGTACTCATGTACCTACTACTAGTAGTAGTAGTATTACAACTGTGGTACACTTGATGGTCAAAATACTATTCATCCGGTCCTCACAGTGAAGTGACAACACCCTGCGCCTGACACTAGTCCAGGCGGCGTGTTCGGGTTACCAAAGTCAGCCTCACCCTGTGCACAGTGCAGTCTGTCACCGCCGCTGTACAACACATTGGCGCCTCGCCTCGTCTCCCTCTCCGCTCCCATAGTAGCACTCCATCTCCATCTCCATCTCACTGTGCCCCCGTGTACCTTCGCCTCACTCGCCTCCCCCAGTACCACTATTCCCTCGCTAGCCGCTCCAGCACCGACATCCTTCTCCCCCGTAAATCAAGCCCCCTTCCAAACTCCACCATGGTCGAACGCGAACCGCGCATCATCCATATGAGCCGCGATTGGAGCAATCTCCCCAGTGTCATCCTCGACCTCTGTTGTTCGTGTATGGATATGTTGAGCGCCTTGCGGCTGGCTGCATGCTCGAGGGACATGCACACGACCATCGTCGAAGCGAGGCCTAAGCTTTTCAAGACACCCTGCTTGCTGCTATCTGGTCTTGCGAGATTGGCTCACCATGATATGGAGGCGTGCATGATGCCCCTCGACTTCAATCCGATCTCCATTAGCCGAAACTTCTTTGCAGGTATGTAGTGGGTCGCCGTACATCATTTCCCTCGACATCAATCCGATCACCATCGCCCGAAACTTCTTGGCAGGTATGTACTGGGTCGGCATGAACTCCCACTGGATGGCTGCCTTCAGAAAAGACGGTAAAAAGTTGGTGCTCATGAACTTCCAGACCTCCCATGAGATTATCCTTCCTCCGTTGGATTATATAGGGTATTACCATCGCGGTCCAAGTCATCTAGATTACTACGTCAGTTGGACGGACCTTGTTTGCAGAAGATTGTAATCTGCCAAGTGCCCACACGACATGCGAATTACGCAGACTTCAAGCTAATTGCCTTGTTCGACCACGGACTCGCCTATCTTTACGCCGGTGCCTTCTTTAGCTCGAGACAACTCGGCTCGCAGTGGATCATCGTCAAAGCCGATACACACTTCTGTGATGCTATTGAACACAATGGCATCATCTACGTGATCGACAAAGCATATGGCACCACGTATTGCTAGGACGACACGTGTAAGTTGTTTCCTCTCATGTTAATGATGACGCCATGACACTGTTTGAACTTTTTGTGATGATTGGCATATCTCTGTTTGAGCAGAATTTGAGTAGAACTATGGCAATGTATTAGAGACGCCGTAAATCAACTATATTTGGAATGAGTTAATTCATGCGATTGTGACCATGTCATTACAGCCAATTTGTACCCTGAATAATCAAACAGTTAGGAATATATGGATATTATCCTTATTTTACAGTAATCTATATACTACTACTAAATATGAGTGTGTATCAATGGCCATGTTAGTTTCCTCATTTTCATGATGTAGAAACATGCACCACACTGTTGGTTTCATCTAACCATACATTAGGGAAGTAAATGTGCATATGGAGAACTCTATATTTGGAAGTAGTGAAATCCCGCAATGCTTACCATGTGTACATACCTATATTCACCCTTCAGCAATCAATGGCTAGAATAATATCCTCACAAAAATTTTGCCCACAGAACACGAGTATATAACAATGCATGGTCTGTTAGTTACCTTGAAGAATTTGTTTGTGAGGACAGAACATGATTGCATAACATGCATGACATGGTAGTTTCCTGTGAAGAATCGATTGCGAGATAACATGAGTATAACCATGCATGGCACTTCTATATTTTCGAACCTAGTATACATTTCCCTGTAGTTTCCTCCCAGTTCCAACAGGGACATATCAATGCTGTTTCTTGCATTATCCTACTCATACTCTGAACAATGCTGATCTTACATTAACAATGTCTGTCCTTTTTTATATGATGCAGTGTCCCTACAGTTACTGCCCTTTGTAATCACACCACCTTTGCCAAAAATAGGGAAGCACAACTGGTTCCTCGCTCGATCAGACGACGGAAAAACACTGATGATCATTCAGACAGATGAGCCGGAAAAGTTATATTGCAAAAAGCCCACTGTATACAAGCACCGTGTAATACGTGAGTATCCGGACAGTGGCTGTTACGTCTATGAGCAGGATACCAGCTTGTTGGGGCCTTTAGGATTTTTTAGTTGGAGGTGGGTAAACAGCCTTGGTTCACACTCTCTGTTTCTCGGACTCAATTATCCGATTAACCAGGAGATCACCGTTGGCAAGGACCTTGATGGCAGAGAGGCTCTGTTTGCTATGGAAAACTGTGTCTACACGGCGAGCCCTAGGAGTTCGGGAGCAAACTCCCCTGATTGTCAACGATACAGCCTACAGCCAAAAGAAGGTAAGAATGACAAAGGCATCCGGATTAACTTTGATCCTTGGATGTCTCAATTACGACAGGCAGTGATGTGGTTCGAGCCTTCAGGTTGATAGGTAATTGGGCTGTTGCATCGAAAGGGTGGAGTACTGGTGTCTCCGGATCACTGGTCGCTGAAGTGGGGCTGCAAATTATGATGGTGTTGGATCATCTCTTCGAATGACTTTGTTGTCTTTGCTGCTGGTTCTGGATGGGTAGTTCTTTCTTTTGTTATGCATATTCCTTGTCATTTGGTCATCCTCGTCTATGTCACTCTTACTATGTAATAGTTGCTTCTGTTTAGAATGTCATTCTCGTCTGGATCACGAGAGTCTGAGCGCTGCAAATGGGTGCATTTTGGTGGTGTAGCAAGACTTCTTATGAACTATTATGTCTTGCTGTTTATGTCAGTAGTAGTCACTAGTCAGTGTTTGAATGTTGTATATATGTTGTTTCGAACTGTTTATTGTGTCGAACTACTGGTGGGCTAAATGAGGGCATCACCATTCTCCAGTGTTTAGAGTATATCTACTTTTTTCAAGTTATATAATTTGAGCTCAGTGTCTTTTCAATGATGTACACTTGTTTGGGCCAGTGAGGTGTCGTTGAATATGGGCCGAGTAGTAACACAATGCCAAACAGGTCAATTATGACTCTCAGGCCGGGCTCTCAAAAGATCCTGAAAAAAGGCCGGGCTCTCCAAAAAAGAATGAATAAGGACTCTTAGGCCGACATGTGGGCGCCACCGGTGTTTTCGTGCGCTTGTGCGCCGAGAGCATATTGGTGTGTGCTCGAAATTCATGCTACCTTTTCATCCGCAGTCTCCTGCCCCTCCCCCACCTCTGGAATCTCGATTCCTACTCCAGTTCCCCCAAACCCCCCTCCTGTACTCCCTGTACTCAAGCGCACTATCATGTCGCCGGTCAATGCGGATCTCCGAGCCGGAGATCCTGAGGTCCGTCCTGCCTTCGGTCACTGCTTGCTGTCGCTCAACAGTGGCATGGCAGCGCTTGACGACCAGTTTGCCGGCAAAGTACTAATGGTAACCATCAATGACGACCGGCCTCCCGTCTCGCCGGATGACCTTGTCAGAGCTCTTGGCATTGTGCACGGCATCCAAATAAGTGACTTGCTCGTCGAAGTCTGTCCGCCACCGGCTGATTTCTTTGTCAGGTTCCGGACAACTTTCGACTGTAGTCGTGTGTTCGAATCTTCCCGACGTTTGTTCTGCGATGGCGCGCTGGCGAGCTTTTATCGGTGGCACCCAGGATGGGGCTCGGTGCCCTCTGAGCTTGAGTTTTTAACAAAGCTTACCTTCCACGGCAAGCCTCGACGTGCTTGGAACAGCGAGTCCATGAACGAGCGTATCAACGACCTTGGAGGTGCGCTCGTAAGTATGTTTGTTCCTCCAGACAGCTGGGCTCTGACGGTTATGGCATGGATGAAGAAGCTGTCCACCATACCGAAGGTGATTGGTGTTGAGATACCGGTGCAGGAACCGGGGTTGTACTATTCGTCGCCACCAAGGCCGCCGCGGACCACGTTAGAGATGTACCTGTATCGAGTGTTCGTGCATGTCGATGGTCAATCCATCAATCAAAGTCCTGCCGCCGCCGCTGGTGCCAGGGTCCGTCGACGACGTCCATTACAGGAGTCAACGTCAGACTTTCCCCGTGTTGCTCAGAACGATGGATGGCACAGGGACTACTCCATCGCGCGGCGGAGGCCACTGCTTCCTTGGGAGAAGAGGCAGGGATGGCTGCCTGGATGTGCTCTAATTTGAGGTAACAACTGAATCTTGTCAGATACTAGTTAAATCCGAGCTATGGGTGTGAAGCACTGATATGCCAGTACATTTGATTGTGACCTGTTCTAATTTTGTACCTAAACTTTTTTTAGAAAGGGCTATACGTCAACTTAATGTGCTAGGAGAACTTATTGTGTTTTCTGTCTATTTTCTTTGCACAACATTCAAGATATTTCCCCGTCATTGATAAATACGATGAACCGTTATGTACGACTTCGTTGGTTTCAATATAGCCCTTCCCGTAGAGATCCACTGCTTCCATCCTGATTGTGCCGCCTGCGTGAAATTTTTGTATGCAAGTTCAGTGTGCTATGATGTTCTATATGATTGTGTCAACTATATAAGTTTTTACTGAGCATCAGCAATGCATATGGCTGAAAGATGTATTGACGAGCATCGGCCGATGGGTCTCTCTCTATCTCTCTCTCTCTCACACACACACGCACACGCACAAGTGGGACCCGTTGAATTATTTATTTGCTCGTGACAACTTTTAATTAGGTTCCACTGTAATCTAACTTTTTTCTTAAGTTATTAACTGAGCTTAGTGACTTCAAAAAGTTGTACAGAAGCCTTGTTTGGGCCTTTCCGGCGTCGCTGAATGTGGGTTGAGTAACCTTGTTAGGTTGTACTGTACTACACAGGCTTTTTTCGCTTTTTTTAAATAATACATTTTTTTGTTAATTTTCATAAATATTACGCTGGGTAAATTTTTTTCAAAAATAATACAACGTCCGCCCGCTGCAGGCCGACTGGGCCTAGTCGGCTCACAGCAGGCCGATTGGATTGCAGTCGGCCTACAGCTGGCCGACTGGCCCCTGTCGGCCCACCGTGGGCCAACTGGAGCTAATTGGCTCGCTGTGGGCTAATTGTTTTTGCAAAAGTGTTAATCATGTATTTAAAAAATATGTGTATTGTGACCTCCTCCGCTCGCTGTGGGCCCACTGTTGACTAAAAAATATGTTTTAAAAAGTGTTAATCATGTATTTAAAAATTGTTAAATGTGTGTATAAAAAATGTTCCTTATCTATACAAATTTTTTAAATGTGTGTATAAAAAATAGCTTTTTTTTCAACATCAGCAATGCAACTGGGCCGACAGTTGTACACAATATCCGGGTCAACTTGTTATTCTCCACCCCGCTGGGCTGCAAACTTTCCTAAGAGGTATGCATTAGGATTAACAAGAAAATGGACTTTAATAAAATAATAAATGAGATGTAATTATAATAACTGGACAGTTACTATGCACCAAACACGTAATTAGTTTGAAAAATATATTATTTTTGGAATTTGAAAATTTTAATTTCATTACTTGTTGCGCGCGCAATATTTCGTTGGATTTTAATGTAATACAACTTTATTTTGAAATTATATTTAACCTGACTAGAAATTTTGGATAAAAATATTTCGGATCCCATCAAAATGTGGGAATTTTTTTGAATTCTGTTTTGAGCGGTTGTTTGAAACTATTAATCATTGTCCTAGCTAGAAGTTGGGCTGTACTTTTAACAAACTGTAAATGGGCTGTAGTAAATTCCATTAGAATTAAAAAATGGGTTGTACATTCTTACAAAGCGCAAATGGGCTATATGTTCTCTGCCAAATCCGAGCTGTGGGCCTACTAAGTTGACGCGTACTAAGGGCTTTCTCAACTTAGTCAATATAAACGATTCTAGCTGCAGTGATCGTACGATGTCCATCCAACGGCCGTAGTGCTTCTTCAACCTCTGATTTTCTTACTCCAGCCGCCCAAAGTAGCGCCGGTCGTGTCGCTTGCTCCTGCCTCCCGTGGCCGGTTGTGATGCCGCGGAGGCCTCACCGCCCCGTACTACTCCCACCGCTGGCCAGACCATCCCTCTACTCACCCACACCCCCTGTTATTCTGCGGCGATGGCAGCCTCACACCGCAGCCGAACCAGTGGACCCTCGTACTCCTCTCCGTGCGGGCTTCCACTGCTGCGTCTTCCCCGACTCCGCGTCGTCCCCTTCCTAGGCCTCACCGTCGTCCAGACCATCGCCCTGGTGCTCTCGGCGCGGCATGGTCAACGTGGTCAACGAACGACTTCCATCAGAAGAGTACTGTACGTGGAGAGGCTGATAGCTGGGTCCACGACAGCCGCAAGGAAGTGCCTCCTTATTATGCGCAAAATAATTATTCCTCCACCTGACAGCGGGGACCCACCGGACGTGCCACCGCATTTCGTGAAAAAATGATTCGCCCCCTGACTGCCGGGACCCACGAGCTACATCTTCGCACGCAAGGAAGTGCGTCTGAAAAAAAACGATTCGCCCCCCTGACTGCTGGGACCCACCAGGCCCCCGACTGCTGGGACACACCAGCTACACCTTCGCACGCAAGGAAGTGCGTCCGAAAAAAACAAAACGATTCGCCCCCTGACTGCTGGGACCCACCAGCTACATCTTCGCATGCAAGGAAGTGCCTGACAGTAGGGACCCACCTGGCCGAAGCGTACGTAGCGTTGTCATTCTGGTCGCAAGCGTGTACATACATACTGGTCGATGTAGAGGCGCGCACGTGTCGTAGTAGAGGCGCGCACGTAGCATGTACACGCACGTATAGCGGCCAGGGTGCAAGAGAGAAAATATGGCCACATATGTGTACATATGGGCGGGGTCTCGAACGCCTACTCGCACATACGTACGGCCAGGGCTCGTGTACATGGCTGGGTCGGAACGGAGAAACATCGTCGTTGTCATGTTCATGGGGAGGCAACGGAATGCGTCGTGTTCATGGGGAGGCAACGGAATGCGTCGTGTTCATCGGGAGGGCTTGGACGGAACAGGCAATGGAAACGAGGCCTGGCGTACCGCAGAATGGAGGAAACGGCCTTGTGTTCGACCGGCCACGTTCGAAACGAGATCCTGTTCATCGGGAGGGGTGTGGCGTACCACAAAACGGAGGAAACGGACCTCCTACGGTCGAAACGGGGGTCCTATTGATCGGGAGGGGTGTGGCATACCGCAAAATGGAGGAAACGGACCTCCTATGGTCGAAATGGGGGTCCTGTTGATCGGGAGGGGTGTGGCGTACCACAAAACGGAGGAAACGAACTTGTGTTGGAGCGCTACGGTCGAAACGGGGGTCCTGTTCATCGGGAGGGGTGTGGCGTACCGCAAAACGGGACTTCACAGGATACTGATCATCTCCATCGTCGACCTCCTCCAGCCTCCACGGGCTCCTGTTCATCCAGCCTCCACCGCGCGCTACTCCACCGGCTATTGTTCAACCACCCCTCCACCGTCTACTGTTCATCCAGCCCTCCACACCACGAGGTCATGTTCAACCACCCCTCCACGGGCACCCCTCCACCGTCTACTGTTCATCCATCCCTCCACACCACGGGGTCCTGTTCAACCACCCCTCCACCGTCTACTGTTCATCCAGCCCTCCACACCACGGGGTCCTGTTCATCCACCCCTCCACCGTCTACTGTTCATCCAGCCCTCCACCACACCACAGAGTCCTGTTCATCCAGAGGCAACGCCACCGCTCACTGTTCATCCAACCCCCCCCCCCCCGCAACGCTCACTGTTCATCCCATCGATCGGCTTCAGTTAGCAGCAGTAGCGAAGGAATCGCTCGATCTGGTTCAGTTAACAGCCATCGATTGATCGCTCGGGTTCAGTAACGTGTAGCCTACAGTGCAATCGCTCGGGTTCAGTTAGAGCCCAACGCCTCGCTCGGGTTCAGTTAGAGCCAACGCCTCGCACACACGCGCATACGTGTACGAGAGAAATGCGCATCGCTCGGCCCCCGACCTCCCACCGTAATCGGGAACTCCCCGAAATTTTCCTCCCCCTCGCTTCTACCATGGGTTTTTCCATCATGGATGGCCCAAAGAATGTCATGCAGCTGCGTCTCCAGCCCGCCCAGGATGGAAAGCCCATTTTCTGTCATAGATGTAGGAGCCCACCACATCTATGATGATACCGGGTTTTGTCACAATTATCGTCATAGAAGTGTCATATGTATGACAGAAAAAAATTTCGTTCGGCCCAAAATGTCACGGATGTGTATTTTTTTGTAGTGTTGTCTTCGGTATTGCAAGGCGGGTTTCTCCTCTGAATACATCACAGAAGAATTTGAATACAAGAATAGTGTCCGACCCTGCAAAATAAATTCCACATACCACCGTAGAGAGAATAATATTTCCACAAATCCAATCTGCTAACACATTTTGGCAGCATGACATTATGCCATGGCCCGGTAATTATTTGAATAATTTTTCCTTAAGCAGCTCCGCACATAACGCGAGGCGGTTTCTTGACACGTCTTGTTAAAGCAAAGATCGTGTTCCCCTTATTACGGGATTCTCATCAATACGGACATGGGTAACCCAACCGTGCCTAGGACTCCTAGATTTTAGGCAAGTCCCAAACGGCCACGAGGAGGACGCTTGATATTCACCCTATTTATAAAGGGGCAAGGCTTTTACTTTTTCCCTCTCATTCTCAATCGAATCCTTCCCCTGCCTCGAGTACTAACACCCAAAGCCCAGGTCAGGTGCTTCGGATCTTCAGTCATGTCCGGCTCCAGCCTTCAAGGCTAGTGGATGCCTTCCTCCGTCATGGAGGAGGACATCAAGAAGTTGAGGGAAGCCAGATATCTGACCGCCGAAATATCGCATAGGCTGCCCGCCCGAGGGCAGGTCGTCCCTACTTCCGAACCCAACGAGAGTGTTGTGTTCGTCTCCCACTTCCTCCGAGGACTAGGTCTCGCTCTAGATCCCTTCGTTAGGGGTCTTATGTTCTATTACGGGCTGGATATTCACGATCTAGCCCCAGACTCCCTTCTTCACATCTCGTCATTTATCGTCGTTTGTGAGGCCTTCCTCCGCATTACCCCTCACTTCGGCTTGTGGCTCAAGACCTTCGATGTGAAGCCGAAGATGGTCGAGGGACAGTATGTGTTGGAAATATGCCCTAGAGGCAATAATAAATTAGTTATTATTATATTTCCTTGTTCATGATAATCGTTTATTATCCATGCTAGAATTGTATTGATAGGAAACTCAGATACATGTGTGGATACATAGACAACACCATGTCCCTAGTAAGCCTCTAGTTGACTAGCTTGTTGATCAATAGATGGTTACGGTTTCCTGACCATGGACATTGGATGTCATTGATAATGGGATCACATCATTAGGAGAATGATGTGATGGACAAGACCCAATCCTAAGCCTAGCACAAGATCATGTAGTTCGTATGCTAAAGCTTTTCTAATGTCAAGTATCATTTCCTTAGACCATGAGATTGTGCAACTCCCGGATACCGTAGGAGTGCTCTGGGTGTGCCAAACGTCACAACGTAACTGGGTGGCTATAAAGGTACACTACAGGTATCTCCGAAAGTGTCTGTTGGGTTGGCACGAATCGAGACTGGGATTTGTCACTCCGTGTAAACAAAGAGGTATCTCTGGGCCCACTCGGTAGGACATCATCATAATGTGCACAATGTGATCAAGGAGTTGATCACGGGATGATGTGTTATGAAATGAGTAAAGAGACTTGCCGGTAACGAGATTGAACAAGGTATCGGGATACCGACGATCGAATCTCGGGCAAGTATCGTACCGCTAGACAAAGGGAATTGTATACGGGATTGATTAAGTCCTTGACATCGTGGTTCATCCGATGAGATCATCGTGGACCATGTGGGAGCCAACATGGGTATCCAGATCCCGCTGTTGGTTATTGACCGGAGAGTCATCTCGGTCATGTCTGCATGTCTCCCGAACCCGTAGGGTCTACACACTTAAGGTTCGGTGACGCTAGGGTTATAGAGATATTAGTATGCGGTAACCCGAAAGTTGTTCGGAGTCCCGGATGAGATCCCGGACGTCACGAGGAGTTCCGGAATGGTACGGAGGTAAAGAATTATATATAGGAAGTGCTATTTCGGCTATCGGGACAAGTTTCGGGGTCACCGATATTGTACCGGGACCACCGGAAGGGTCCCGGGGGTCCACCGGGTGGGGCCACCTGCCCCGGGGGGCCACATGGGCTGTAGGGGGTACTCCTTGGCCTGTATGGGCCAAGGGCACCAGCCCCAAGAGGCCCATGCGCCAAGAGAGAGGGAAAGGAAGAGTCCTAAAGGGGGAAGGCACCTCCTAGGTGCCTTGGGGAGGTGGGACTCCTCCCTGGCCGCACCCTTCCTTGGAGGAAGGGCCAAGGCTATGCCCCCCCTCTCCCTTGGACCTATATATAGTGGGGGAAAGATAGGGCAGCAATACCTAAGCCCTGGCGCCTCCCTCTCCCTCCCATGACACATCTCCCTCCTCCCGCAGCGCTTGGCGAAGCCCTGTTGGAATCCCGCTACTTCCACCACCACACCGTCGTGCTGCTGGATCTCCATCAACCTCTCCTCCCCCTTGCTGGATCAAGAAGGAGGAGACGTCACTGCTCCGTACGTGTGTTGAACGCGGAGGTGCCGTCCGTTCGGCGCTAGGATCATCGGTGATTTGGATCACGACGAGTACGAATCCATCAACCCCGTTCTCTTGAACGCTTCCGCGCGCGATCTACAAGGGTATGTAGATCCACTCCTCCCTCGTTGCTAGATGACTCCATAGATTGATCTTGGTGACACATAGGAAAATTTTGAATTATTGCTACGTTCCCCAACAGTGGCATCATGAGCTAGGTCTATGCGTAGTTACTATACACGAGTAGAACACAAAGTAGTTGTGGGCGTTGATTTTTTTCAATATGCTTACCATTACTAGTCCAATCTTTATTCGGCGGCATTGTGGGATGAAGCGGCCCGGACCGACCTTACACGTACTCTTACGTGAGACTGGTTCCACCGACTGACATGCACTAGTTGCATAAGGTGGCTAGCGGGTGTCTGTCTCTCCCACTTTAGTCGGATCAGATTCGATGAAAAGGGTCCTTATGAAGGGTAAATAGCAATTGGCATATCACGTTGTGGTTCTTGTGTAGGTAAGAAACGTTCTTGCTAGAAACCCATAGCAGCCATGTAAAACATGCAAACAACAATTAGAGGACGTCTAACTTGTTTTTGCAGGGTATGCTATGTGATGTGATATGGCCAAGAAGAATGTGATGAATGATATGTGATGTATGAGATTGATCATGTTCTTGTAATAGGAATCACGACTTGCATGTCGATGAGTATGACAACCGGCAGGAGCCATAGGAGTTGTCTTTATTTATTTATGACCTGCGTGTCAACATAAACGTCATGTAATTACTTTACTTTATTGCTAACCGTTAGCTGTAGTAGTAGAAGTAATAGTTGGCGAGGCAACTTCATGGAGACACGATGATGGACATGATGGTGTCATGCCGGTGACGATGATGATCATGGAGCCCCGAAGATGAAGATCAAAAGGAGCAATATGATATTGGCCATATCATGTCACTATTTGATTGCATGTGATGTTTATCATGTTTATACATCTTATTTGCTTAGAACGACGGTAGTAAATAAGATGATCCCTCATAATAATTTCAAGAAAGTGTTCCCCCTAACTATGCACCGTTGCGAAAGTTCGTCGTTTCGAAGCACCACGTGATGATCGGGTGTGATAGATTCTAACGTTCACATACAACGGGTGTAAGACAGATTTACACACGCGAAACACTTAGGTTGACTTGACGAGCCTAGCATGTACAGACATGGCCTCGGAACACAAGAGACCGAAAGGTCGAGCATGAGTCGTACGGTAGATACGATCAACATGAAGATGTTCACCAATGTTGACTAGTCCGTCTCACGTGATGATCGGACACAGCCTAGTTGACTCGGATCATGTAATCACTTAGATGACTAGAGGGATGTCTATCTGAGTGGGAGTTCATAAGATGAACTTAATTATCCTGAACATAGTCAAAAGGTCTTCGCAAATTATGTCGTAGCTCGTGCTTCAGTTCTACTGTTTAGTTATGTTCCTAGAGAAAATTTAGTTGAAAGTTGATAGTAGCAATTATGCGGACTAGGTCCGTAAATTGAGGATTGTCGTCATTACTTCATAGAAGGCTTATGTCCTTAATGCACCGCTCAGTGTGCTGAACCTCGAACGTTGTCTGTGGATGTTGCGAACATCTGACATACACGTTTTGATGACTACATGATAGTTCAGTGCGTAATGCTAAATGGTTTAGAATTGAGGCACCAAAGACGTTTTTGAAACATCGCAGAACATATGAGATGTTCCAAGGACTGAAATTGGGATTTCAGGCTCGTGCCCACGTCAAGAGGAATAAGACCTCCGACGATTTTCTTAGCCTGCAAACTAAGGGAGAAAAGCTCAATTGTTGAGCTTGTGCTCAGATTGTCCGAGTACAACAATCATTTGAATCGAGTGGGAGTTGATCTTCTAGATGAGATAGTGATGTTTCTCCGAAGTCATTACCACCAAGCTGCTAGAGCTTCGTGATGAACTATAATATATCAGGGACATATATGATGATCCTTGAGATATTCGCGATGTTTGACACCACAAAAGTAGAAATCAAGAAGGAGCATCATTTGTTGATGGTTGGTGAAACCACTAGTTTCAAGAAGGGCAAGGGCAAGAAAGGGATACTTCATGAAACTACAAGTCAGTTGCTGCTCAAGTGAAGAAACCCAAAAGTTGAACCCAAGCCCGAGACTAAGTTCTTCTGTAATAAGAGGAACAACCACTGGAGCAGAATTACCCTAGATACTTGGTAGATGAGAAGGCTGGCAAGGTCGGTAGAAGTATATTGGATATACATTGTGTTGATGTGTACTTTACTAGCACTCCTAGTAGCACCAGGGTATTAGATACCGGTTCGGTTGCTAAGTGTTAGTAACTCGAAATAAAAACTACGGAATAAACGGAGACTAGCTAAAGGTGAGATGACGATATGTGTTGGAAGTATTTCCAAGGTTGATCAAATATCGTACGCTCCCTCTACCATCGAGATTGGTGTTTGTGTTGAGCATGGACATGATTGGATTATGTCTATCGCAATACGGTTATTCATTTAAGGAGAATAACGGTTACTCTGTTTATTTGAATAATACCTTCAATGGTCTTGCACCTAAAATGAATGGTTCATTGAATCTCGATCGTAGTGATACACATGTTCATGCCAAAAGATATAAGATAGTAATGATAGTACCACCTACTTGTGGCACTGCCACGTAAGTCATATCGGTATAAAACGCATGAAGAAGCTCCATGTTGATGGATCTTTGGGCTCACTCGTTTTTTGAAAAGTTTGAGACATGCGAACCATGTCTATTGGTGTATATGCATGAAGAAACTCCATGCAAATGGACTGTTTGGACTCACTTGATTTTGAATCACTTGAGACATGCAAATCATACCACATGGGCAAGATGACTGAAAGCCTCGTTTTCAGTAAAATGGAACTAGAAAGCAACTTGTTGGAAGTAATACATTTTGATGTGTGCAATCCAATGAGTGCTGAGGCATGTAGTGGATATCGTTATGTTCTTACTTCACAGATGTTTTGAGTAGATGTTGAGTATATTTACTTGATGAATCACGAGTCTGAATTATTGAAAGGTTCAAGTAATTTCAGGGTGAAGTTGAAAGATCGTCGTGACAAGAGGATAAAATATCTATGATATGATCATAGAGATTAATATTTGAATTACGAGTTTGGCACAGAATTAAGACATTGTGGAAATTGTTTCACAACTAATACAGCCTGGAACACCATAGTGTGATGGTGTGTCCGAACATCATAACTGCACCCTATTGGATATGATGCATACCATGATGTCTCTTATCGAATTACCACGATAGTTTATGGGTTAGGCATTAGAGACAACCACATTCACTTTAAATAGGGTACCACGTAATTCCGATGAGATGACACCATATGAACTATGGTTTAGAGAAACCTAAGCTGTCATTTCTTAGAAGGTTTGGGCCTGTGACACTTATGTGAAAAAGGTTTCAGGCTGATAAGCTCGAACCCAAAGCGGATAAATGCATCTTCATAGGACACCCAAAATAGTTGGGTATACCTCCTATCTCAGATCCGAAAGCAATAAAGGATTGTTTCTAGAATCGGGTCCTTTCTCGAGGAAAAGTTTCTCTCGAAAGAATTGAGTGGGAGGATGGGGGAGACTTGATGAGGTTATTGAACCGTCTCTTCAACTAGTGTGTGGCAGGGCACAGGAAGTTGTTCCTGTGGCACCTACAATAATTGAAGTGGAAGCTTATGATAGTGATCATGAAACTTCAGATCAAGTCACTACCAAACCTCGTGGGATGACAAGGATGCGTACTACTTCAGAGTGGTACGTGATCCTGTCTTGGAAGTCATGTTGCTAGACAACAATGAACCTACGAGCTATGGAGAAGCGATGGTGGGCCCGGATTCCGATAAATGGCTCGAGGCAATAAAATCCGAGAAAGGATCCATGTATGAAAACAAAGTGTAGACTTTGGCAGAACAACTCGATGGTCGTAAGGCTGTTGAGTACAGATGGATTTTAAAAGGAAGACGGACAATGATGGTAAATGTCACCATTAAGAAAGCTCGACTTGTCGTTAAGATGTTTTCCGACAAGTTCAAGGAGTTGACTACGATGAGACTTTCTCACTCGTAGTGATGCTAAGAGTCTGTTGGAATTATATTAGCAATTATTGCATTATTTGTGAAATCTTGCAGATAGGATGCCAAAAACCATTGTTTCCTCGACGATTTTCTTGAGGAAAGGTTGTATGTGATACAACCGGAAGGTTTTGTCAATCCTGAAAGATGCTAATAAGTATGCAAAGCTCCAGCAATCCTTCTGGGGACTGGAGTAAGCATCTCGGAGTTGGAATGTATGCTTCGATGAGATGATCAAAGATTTTGGGTTTATACAAAGATTGTGAGAAACTTGTATTTCCAAAAAGGTGAGTGGGAGCACTATAAAATTTCTGATGAGTATATGTTGTTGACATATTATGGATCAAAAATGATGTAGAGCATATAGGGTTATTTGAAAAGTGTTTTTCAATAGAAAACCTGGATAAGGCTACTTGAACATTGAGCATCTAGATCTATGAGGATAGATCAAAACGCTTAATGGTACTTTCAAATGAGCACATACCTTGACATGATCTTGAAGGTGTTCAAGATGGATCAGCCAAAGAAGGAGTTCTTGCCTGAGTTTTAAGGTATGAAGTTAAGACTTAAAGCTCGACCACGGCAAAATAGAGAGAAAGGACGAAGGTCGCCCCCTATGCTTAAGACATAGGCTCTACAGTATGCTATGCTGTGTACCGCACCTGAAATGTGCCTTGCCATGAGTCAGTCAAGGGGTACAAGAGTGATCTAAGAATGGATCACAGGACAGCGGTCAAAGTTATCCTTAGTAACTAGTGGACTAAGGAATTTTCTCGATTATGGAGGTGGTAAAAGAGTTCGTCGTAAAGGGTTACGCCGATGCAAACTTTGACACTAATCCAGATTATTCTGAGTAGTAAACTGGATTCGTATAGTAGAACAGTTATTTGGAATAGCTCCAAATGTAGCGTAGTAGTTGCATCTACAAGATGACATAGGAATTTGCGAAGTACATACGGATCTGAAAGATTCAGACCCGTTGACTATAACATCTCTCACAAGCATAACATGATCAAACCCAGAACTCATCGAGTGTTAATCACATATCGATGTGAACTAGATTATTGACTCTAGTAAACTCTTTGGGTGTTAGTCACATGGGGATGTGACCCTGAGTGTTAATCACATATCGATGTGAACTGGATTATTGACTCTAGTGCAAGTGGGAGACTATTGGAAATATGCCCTAGAGGCAATAATAAATTAGTTATTATTATATTTCCTTGTTCATGATAATCGTTTATTATCCATGCTAGAATTGTATTGATAGGAAACTCAGATACATGTGTGGATACATAGACAACACCATATCCCTAGTAAGCCTCTAGTTGACTAGCTTGTTGATCAATAGATGGTTATGGTTTCCTGACCATGGACATTGGATGTCATTGATAATGGGATCACATCATTAGGAGAATGATGTGATGGACAAGACCCAATCCTAAGCCTAGCACAAGATCATGTAGTTCGTATGCTAAAGCTTTTCTAATGTCAAGTATCATTTCCTTAGACCATGAGATTGTGCAACTCCCGGATACCGTAGGAGTGCTCTGGGTGTGCCAAACGTCACAACGTAACTGGGTGGCTATAAAGGTACACTACAGGTATCTCCGAAAGTGTCTGTTGGGTTGGCACGAATCGAGACTGGGATTTGTCACTCCGTGTAAACGAAGAGGTATCTCTGGTCCCACTCGGTAGGACATCATCATAATGTGCACAATGTGATCAAGGAGTTGATCACAGGATGATGTGTTACGAAATGAGTAAAGAGACTTGCCGGTAACGAGATTGAACAAGGTATCGGGATACCGACGATCGAATCTCGGGCAAGTATCGTACCGCTAGACAAAGGGAATTGTATACGGGATTGATTAAGTCCTTGACATCGTGGTTCATCCGATGAGATCATCGTGGACCATGTGGGAGCCAACATGGGTATCCAGATCCCGCTGTTGGTTATTGACCGGAGAGTCATCTCGGTCATGTCTGCATGTCTCCCGAACCCGTAGGGTCTACACACTTAAGGTCCGATGACGCTAGGGTTATAGAGATATTAGTATGCGGTAACCCGAAAGTTGTTCGGAGTCCCGGATGAGATCCCGAACGTCACGAGGAGTTCCGGAATGGTCCGGAGGTAAAGAATTATATATAGGAAGTGCTATTTCGGCTATCGGGACAAGTTTCGGGGTCACCGGTATTGTACCAGGACCACCGGAAGGGTCCCGGGGGTCCACCGGGTGGGGCCACCTGCCCCGGGGGGCACATGGGCTGTAGGGGGTGCGCCTTGGCCTGTATGGGCCAAGGGCACCAGCCCCAAGAGGCCCATGCACCAAGAGAGAGGGAAAGGAAGAGTCCTAAAGGGGGAAGGCACCTCCTAGGTGCCTTGGGGAGGTGGGACTCCTCCCTGGCCGCACCCTTCCTTGGAGGAAGGGCCAAGGCTGCGCCCCCCTCTCCCTTGGCCCTATATATAGTGGGGGAAAGAGAGGGCAACAATACCTAAGCCCTGGCGCCTCCCTCTCCCTCCCATGACACATCTCCCTCCTCCCGCAGCGCTTGGCGAAGCCCTGTTGGAATCCCGCTACTTCCACCACCACACCGTCGTGCTGCTGGATCTCCATCAACCTCTCCTCCCCCCTTGCTGGATCAAGAAGGAGGAGACGTCGCTGCTCCATACGTGTGTTGAATGCGGAGGTGCCGTCCGTTCGGCGCTAGGATCATCGGTGATTTAGATCACGACGAGTACGACTCCATCAACCTTGTTCTCTTGAACGCTTCCGCGCGTGATCTACAAGGGTATGTAGATCCACTCCTCCCTCGTTGCTAGATGACTCCATAGATTCATCTTGGTGACACGTAGGAAAAATTTGAATTATTGCTACGTTCCCCAACAGTATGTAGCGTGCGAAGGCGCTTTAATAAGCAAAATTGCTGCTGCTCCATGGCCAAAGGGTTCCTTTCTAGAGGTGTCTGGATTATGGCAACGGGAGTGGTTCTACATCACAGCTCCCCGAAGTGCCATATGCCACCCATCGCCCTCCAAACTATCCCCATCACTTGGCCCTTCGCGGTCTGGGGGCTTGACATGGTTGGACCCCTTAAAGGCGGAACCCACAAGCAAAAATACCTACTGGTCATGGTGGATAAGTTCACACCCAATGGATAGAAGCCAAGCCTGTTAAGACGGCCGAATCCGGACCTGTGATAGACTTTATATCCGGGGTTGTACACTGTTACGGCATCCCCCACAGCATCATCACTGATAACGGCACGAACTTTACAGCCGACGAGGTAAAATTCCGGTGCAAAAACATGGGCATCAAGCTCGATTATGCTTCCGTCTATCACCCACAAACTAACGGCCAGGTCGAACGTGCAAATGGTCTTATCATGAGCGGCATTAAACCCAGATTAGTGCGGTCCCTCAAGGAATCTAACACGCACTGGGTAGAGGAGCTCGACTCCGTACTCTGGGGGCTGCGGACATGCCAAATCGCACCACCGGATACACACTATTCTTTATGGTGTACGGCGCAGAGGCAATTTTGCCTTGCGACATAATTCATGACTCACCTCGAGTGCGCATGTACGAAGAAAGAGAAGCCGAGCTCGATCGGCAGGATAGTTTGGACGCATTGGAGGAGGAGCGTGATGTGGCAAAAGCCCGTTCCGCATTCTATCAACAGCAGGCTTGAAGATACCAAAGCAGAGAAGTACGGGCCAAAAATTACAACATTGGCGAATTAGTTCTACGCCTGCCGGACAAGAAAAAGGACAAACTCAAGCCCAAGTGGGAAGGTCCCTTCATAATTGACCAAGTCCTGACTGGTGGAGCGTACCGCCTGCGAAATGCATCGAATAACCGACTCGAGCCGAACCCATGGAACGCAGCCCGTCTCCGAAGATTCTATGCCTAGTGCCGGATCCTGTGTTCGTCTCCTTACTCTGTCCATTTTTTATATACTTTCTGTCTTAAATTTCTCTTCTTCTTCTCCCTCTCTCTCTTATAGCCTTTAAAGGCTCATAAAGTGACGCGCTATCCGCGCTCATTAAACCTGGGGGCTTCTTTAAACAGAAGCTTATTCATACGGGCTTCATGCCCAACTCATGTGTCACACTTCCGCATGTACCTTTTATTCACCATTATATGCATTGATATGAATTAAGTTTTGGCCAAGCTGGGTTGCCTGGCTCCTGTGCTTACCCCTACGTTCCCGATTGTTCGGCTAGGTGGTAAAGGGAGCACCTCTGCGATTGTTACCGCCGGGTCAGCCGCACGTGTACCTCAGACTGGGTGAAGCCGAAAGCTAGCGTTCTTAAGGGAATATTCGGTCGGTGAACTAAAGATGATCTTTTTTATTTTTATCTATACGCCCCCAGATGTTTTTCCTGTGTTTCTTTTCGCAGCATGGACATGCACCTTAGGGCATGCCTCCCAGGGAAAGGAACCCCTAACGGAACTATTCTCCCTGGAAGATGTTTCTTACTAACCATGTAATATAACATAACTAGTCGGGCACTTGTCTGTTCACGCACTAATGACCCCTACGCCTGGTCTCCATGCATTCCCCGGTTCCTATATAACCGCATGGGAATTCGGACACACTCCGGACCGTCAGGTCCCGAGGTTGAAGCGAAAAGGTCGGCCATGACAAATGATCTACAATCCGGCTAGAAGGCATTATAAATGTCAACTAAATTACATAGTCATTTTGACTGATTGTATTCCTCTTCAATACCATCTAATAGGCTGTCTAATTTACAGTCCTGCTGGGAATACTTCGTGGCCAACTCTACTTGGCCGTATACTAAGCTTATAGGGATCTCCTTCCCATCGGGCCCTACAGGACCAACCTCGGCCATGTGGTTGGGGTCAGCCTTTGCGTACCGTGTCTTCACCATGGCCCAAGCCTCCCTAGTGCCTTGACGGCATGCCGATATCTTCCGTAATCGGAAGCGCCACCGTGCTCCCTTTAGCTTCTCCGCAAGCTCTCCCAGACCTTCGGGCATGGAGACGGAGGGCCACAGGGCCTAGGCGACGCCTTGCATCGCTTGCCGAACTCGATCGAGCAGTTGCGAGAGCTCGGGAAGAAGGTCGCCCATAGAACCGGGCATCTCCTCTGCAGGACGACCTGTTAGCACACCTACAGACATTGCTCTGTTAGTTGACTTCCCCGCTGAACTTTCTTTCAAAGGTTCGTTCAAGCACTTACTAAATATGCCGCGCCGAAGCCGCTGATTCTCCTTCATGGAGTCTGACAGTTGGGCACGAACATCTTTCAGCTTGACGCCCAACTTGGTGTTGGCATCTTGGAGATCGTTCTTCTCCCTCCTCACCTTTGTCAGCACCTTCTCAGCAGCCTTTAGCTGGCGTAGGAGATGTTGCCTTTCCGGATTCAATCCGGCGCCATCTGCAATTTCATTTGTCTGATTCGCACCCATGCCGTGCTTCGCAATATACTTATCTTTCGAAGTGTATATTACCAGAGGGGGTCTCCTTGGGCTCCCCTGCCGCAGCTAGTGCGGCCTCAAGTTGGGCTTTGCACTCTTCCAGCTCCTTGGACAGTAGGGAATTCTTTTCTGTAAGAACCTGCATAACAAATGATCCTTAAATCAGTTATTCTAACTGTTTCAAGTCTCGGGGGCTACTGGTATATATATATAATTACCAAAATTTTCTTACCCGTATGTCTTTTACATATTGCTCCGTGGCTCTGGCTAGACCATTTTGAGCGGCACGGAGGTACGCATCTCCCGAATTGAAGGCATCTAACGCCCTTTGGGAAAAAACAAGCGTCGCGTAGAATTGTCCGGCGACGCCTGTGGTTCATGGCAC
The DNA here is from genome assembly GCF_056163025.1 of Triticum urartu. Lineage (NCBI taxonomy): Eukaryota > Viridiplantae > Streptophyta > Magnoliopsida > Poales > Poaceae > Triticum > Triticum urartu. The sequence continues at coordinate 723,407,872 of NC_141874.1, read as the reverse complement.
TCTCCACCTCAGAGTTGGTGGCAGACAACTCGTCCACATCCTCCGTCGGAGGAGCGTCTGGCGCGAGCCTTGCATTCGCCTCCGCCTCCGGACCAGGCTTTGGAGCCTGGCTGGTGGAGGCGCGATTGGCAGCCTCTCCGGATATAGTCTGGCGAGGTCTCTTTGTCCTGAAGAGAGCATGAGTGTCAATGTGCCTCGAAGGTATAACACCTGGGATAAGGGGGCGCGCCATACCTTTGCGCTGACGCCTCGGTCCGGACTGCACTTCTTTTCTGCCCACGGGGCCCTGCGGCCTCTCATTGGCTTGTCGCCGCAGGCTCGGCCTTCCGCCTTAAAAACCTCCCCTGCAAAGTTCGGTTGTAATCAGGAAACTGAAAGCACGAGAGGGCGGACACCTATTCGGGGTACTGGGACTTCAATCTCAGTTACTTGGGAGGCCGGGATTAGCCCTGGGTAATCAACCGTAATGGCCACCAAGGCGTTGTCCTTGCTCAATTGATGGAACACCCCATCAATCAGCTCCACAAATATGTCCGGATCCTCTTGAGAGGCCGGGTCAAGGGTCCGTACTGGGTCCTCGGGTTGAGGAGGAGGGCTGCTTATTTCCTTAACAGCTCGGCGCAATTCCTGCGTTGAAGTTGTCAGACTGAATATTTAACAATGGGAATACAAAACGGATGGGAAAGTAAATGCAACCACTTACCCAGCTTGGGGGATTGTGCATAGAGAATCCACCCTGTGGGTTGACACGGAGAAATTCCTCTTCTCCCTTATACAAAGTGGACAAGATCTTTAGTAGAGCGGCAGTTGAATCCGGCCCCTTACGGCTGTAGCGGGTGGCCTCGTCCTCCCCGTTGAAGTCCCACATGGGGTGGCTTCTATACTGAAGCGGCTGCGCCCCCCGCATGATGCATTTGGCCATAACCCCGATCATGGTTAGTCCGGAATGGGCTAGCAATCTTATTCGGCCCATCAGGTAAATGATGTCCCTGTCACTTTCCCTCTGAGGGTTCCGTGGACGCTAGCTTAGGCGCTTCTTTAAGGGAGCACTGTCGAATTCAGGGAGGCCGATCCGGACAGGATCCGGCAGCAGGACGTCCTCTATATAGAACCATTCCGAGGGCCAGTCTTCGGACGCCTTCTTTGGGATTCCGGACAGATATCCGGTCTCGGCGATGCGCCACACTTCGGCTCCGCCCACTTGATACATTGACCCCTCCTTAGAGCGGGGCACAAGGCAGAATAACCTTTTCCATAGCCCAAAATGAGCCTCGACGCCAAAAAATAGCTCGCAGAGGGCTACGTAGCCCGCGATATGCAATACAGAGGCTGGCGTGAGATTGTGTAGCTGGAGGCCGTAGAACTCCAGCAGCCCCCGAAGAAATTGATGGATTGGAAATCCGAGCCCCCTTATTAAATAAGGGACGAGGCACACCCGCTCTCCTTTGGAGGGATTAGGGGCACTCTCCTCTTGCTCTCCACCATTATAGATGGCAAGGCCGGCTCGAACCGGGACCATATAGGCCGGGGAGAGAAATCCCTTGGTCTGGAGTGTCACTAGCTTGCTATGTGGGATGGAGCATCTCTCCCAATATCCAGGCTGAGGGTTGGAAGGGCGAGTGGAGGAGTCGCGACGGCTAGCCATGGTGGAATGGACCTTTGTCGGATGCGCTCTAATGAACACTTGCGAAGGGGGGAAGATGTGGTTTGGATCTAAATCCATGTCCCCTTAAATAGGTCAGCTCGTTTACATGGCTAGGGGTGTGAATGTAAAAACACTCAGACTTTTCATATTCGTTTGACACGTGGGAAGCGGCCATTATTGGGCGTAGAAGCCAAGGAGCGCAAGATCTACAAGAAACCGGACTTTATTCAACAGGTACACGGAATTTGGAGGAGAACCCACCTTGCAATGCCGAAGACAATCTGCGCACCGGACTTATCGTCATTGAAGCCTGGTTCGGGGGCTACTGAGGGAGTCCTGGATTAGGGGGTGTCCGGATGGCCGGACTATACCTTTGGCCGGACTCCTGGACTATGAAGATACAAGATTGAAGACTCCGTCCCGTGTCCGGAAGGGATTTTCCTTGGCGTGGAAGGCAAGCTTGGCGATACGGATATGCAGATCTCCTACCATTGTAACCGACTTTGTGTAACCCTAACCCTCTCCGGTGTCTATATAAACCGGAGGGTTTTAGTCCGTAGGACAACATACACAACAACAATCATACCATAGGCTAGCTTCTAGGGTTTAGCTTCTCCAATCTCGTGGTAGATCTACTTTTGTACTACCCATATCATCAATATTAATCAAGCAGGACATAGGGTTTTACCTCCTTCGAGAGGGCCCGAACCTGGGTAAAACTTCGTGTCCCTTGCCTCCTGTTACCATCCGGCCTAGACGCACAGTTCGGGACCCCCTACCCGAGATCCGCGGTTTTGACACCGACACCCACCTTTCGCTTGGGCCCTCCACCACAACTGATGTCATGGATCAGCAGGGGACTGAGCTGGGGTCCAGCCAAGGACGTGCCCATATTGCAGAGCCGCATCCGAGATCTCTTCGAGGGAGATTTCAGCTTGGTTATGGTAATGCAAGTCATGCTGGTTCGTCGAGTCCAGCCTTGCAAATGCCGGCCCCTCCGCCTATGGGAATTCAACCCAGAAGGACCGCGCGCCATTCAGAATTTCCTCAGCCTGACACACGAGGAGATGTACAAATCGTTCTTCGGACCTCAAATAGAATGTCCGGACACTACCGAGGACGTGGGCCTGAGCAGCAACCGCACCGCGGCCCATGTAAGTAATCCCATGGCTGAACACACTGTCCTTTTTATTTATCATGACATCATTCTGAAGAATCACTCTTTGACCAGGATTGGATAACAAAGGCGAAGATGATCCGGTGTTCGGCCCCCCTTCCTGAAGGCTTGGACAATCCGGTGCTAGAAAAGATGCTTGAGCTAGCACCTTGCCTGGTGCCCACAAAGGAAGCTGAAGGGGGGAATAAAGAGGGCGAAAGCGAGCCTCCACCGCTACCTATTCCAACCGAGGGAATGAGCGCCTCCGTGAAGGAGGATAACCCAGGGGAAGAATCTGACATTTGCTCGCCCCGGGGAAGGAAGAGGACTACCTCCGAAGATCCGGAAACCAAGGTTTCCAAGTGGGAGAGGAAATCTCCACCAGAGGGCCCCGCCTCGGAGGGTGCTTTAGCCATACAAGGCCTGCGCGGGGATCAGCCCTCTAACGAGCTATAAGTAATAAAAAAGTACTTGATAGTGAGGATATTCTACCTTAATTCTGAGGTAAATAACCGAAGTATTTATCTTGCAGTTCGGATCTTAGCCCTTCTCAGTTGAGCTCGTCTTCAGGGGATCTTCTTCCGGAGATGATGGAGAGCGAAACGCCTCCCCCAGACTCCCCAGCTCAAGAAGCGGGCGACCTTGAAGTGTCGTCACGGAAAATTTCTCCTGATCTGGTAAGGCCAAAAGGTAATCCTATGGCTACCCAAAATCCCCCGTATCCGGCTCTTGAAGAGAGCAATCAAAAGAGTCCGGCACCATCTGGTATGTGGTCGGATGTTGGAGGGATCTGCTGGAGAGGGCGGTTATCTCAGAAGAGCACCGCACCTCGATGGGTACGGTGATTGAAAGGATTTCGTCCGCCGAAAGCGGGCTGCATGAAGCCTTTATGAGTCTACTGACGGGTTTTGAGGTACATGGAATGATGTATATTTTTTTGAAAGTACCGCACATTTTTAGATGTGCCATGTGTAGATAGTAGCCCCTGAGACTCTGGTTGTCGCTGAAAACAGCGGCAAATAGAGGATCATAGTCCCAGTCATAACCAGACTGCCTTTACGTGTAGGTGGTGGAGGCGTCGGTGGCTAGCCGGACCGATAGGGTTGCCGAACTAAAGCAACAACTGGATGCGGCCGATGCCAACATCGTGCTTGTTAACAAGCGGCTTGACGAGGTGCAGGGTAGGTGAATTTTCTGGTGAAGTCTCATAGTAAGAGCAGCATGATGCCAGTATCTTTAATATGTTGTGACTGCAGGTGGGGCTACCACCATGGAGACCCTTTGGGCGGAGCTTGCCCTGGCCAAGGAGCAAGCGAGGAGTAGTAATGCGGCTGCTTTAAAGGTGGCCGAAGAGTTAAGAGCCGAAAAGGCCGCACATTGCGAGAGCAAAGAGAAAATGGCCGAGATGGCTGTAAAGTTAAAAGACACTGCCGACCGTTGCCAGCTTCTCGAAAAGGAAAACCTGGCAAAGGCGAGGGACCTGGAAAAGGCCGCCACGGCGACCAAAGACACCCGCTCCACCATGAGAGTGAAGAAGGAGGAGCTGCGTCAAGCCGGGGATATCGCGGCTGGGAAACCCTTCCTGTTGCGGAGAAAGTTTGGAGATCCTCAGTATGCCCTTCTAGACCGGCTGTGGAGTTCGGCGAACGCATATATGGACTTGGCGGCGAGTGCTGTCGATGCGGCCGAGTACTTCGGAGATCAAACAGATCGTGAAGTGGACAAGCTATTCTGGTCACAATTTAATGTTCTAGAGCGTCCGCTTCCATTGGCTGATCGGCTTGCCGAATGGGACGAACTGAATAGATTGTCCGGACTCGCCATGAGGTCTATTGTGGATCACCTGTGGCCGGAAAGGCCAAAGCCGAACAACTATTTTAGTTTAGTGCATTAATGCCAAAGCAGTTCCTTGGTACGGTGCCGTCCATTAATGCGATGAAGAGGTCGGCGTGCATAGAAGGCTCGCGGATGGCCCTTGCCCGTGTCAAAACATATTGGGCGGAGATGGATGCCACCGCTATCGCGGTGCAGGGTTCGGCCATAGGCCGAGTGGCTACCGAGCACTATTTTGACAAAGTTCTTGAAGGCGCTCGTTCGATAGAGGCCCAATGCTTGAAGAATATTATGTTTGAATGACATGTATTCCCATTGTAAAAACAATGCTTTATTAAGTTTATCAAGGCTGTATTTATACTTTTGCCCGAAAGTATTATGATGCCTCCTGTGTGGCTGTTTACGTATATATGTCTATAACCTGAAAGATTGCAGTCGTCGGCTTCAGCCCCCACACATATAATGCGGGGGTGTTCGCAGAAGACGCATTTTCACACTTAACCCAATGTCTTGGTCCATTAAGGAGGTGATAGCGCAGCGGACGAGGCAACCGGACTATAATGCTTTAACACTTTCACTTAGCCAGAGGAGTTTGACAGTGGGGCTACTATATAGCCCCTGGTGGCTCCGCACTCATCCGAATTTGGGGTGCGTACATGCCTGGCCGGGAAACGACCCTTCGTTATGGCGGAGGAATCTCGAAGATTCCGATAGGTCATCGAGTGGTTAACCAGTCTCACACTATATCATGACAGTCAGTTTTCGGCTTTCTCTACTAAGGTGCTCGTCCGGATGAACCAGGGCACAATCGCAGTAGTTCTCCTGGTGCCACCTTAGCCGATAGAGCGGAACGTAAGGCAGCAAAACACAGGAGCCGGGCAAACCCAACATTTGACCAAAGACATGATTCGGAGCTGATGCATATAAGGCCAAACTCGCGACGCCGAACACTCCCTAAGGTATTCGGTCTTTATGGTGTAAACCGGGCCTAAACAGTGCCCTTTGTAATAAGCCCCTGGTGTCCAGGTACGTGCATTATTCTGACGTGGCCATATGCCAAGACGCCAGCATCCTTCTCAATTGTACTGAGATTCCGAGGGATGTGTATCAACAAGACACACTAAAAAAGGTTTACACAAGGTCTTAATCTAAAAAGAATCCTTGGAACGGGTCCCTGCTACACGTCTGCGCCTGTGTCTCCGTTGTGCCATATTCTGGACGGGTGTAGCACGATGATCATCTGTAAAAGAGAGGAACTTTAATTGGAAAGTTGCCGTGCAAAAGGTAAATTATACTAAATAAACAATATATAGTCCAGAATGAGTAAGATTGAGCCGAATTGCCACTTGTTTGCGCACCTTGAGCCCCTTGTATTGTACTAGGGGTATGGCCATCAAACCTGTATTAATTACATATAGCTGCGCCGGACTCGTCTAACCGTGTCCGTGTTCTTAACGACCTGTCAAATGCTTTAGATGGTGTGGCCGTTTAGTGTGCGGCTGCCAAGGCAGCCGCGCTGTCTTGGGCGCGCAAGGAGCACTCAATATTTCCATTGACTGTAATGATGCCGCGTGGACCGGGCATCTTAAGCACGAGGGAAGCGTAATGCGGTATTGCGTTAAAGCGATCGAAAGCTTCGCATCCGAGTAGTGCTTGATAGCTACATTGGAACGTAGCGATTTGGAAGGTTAAGTTTTCACTATGGAAGTTATCGGGGAAGCCGAATATAACCTCTAGTAACAGGGAGCCCGTGCAACGAGCCTCTGGGCCTAGCGTTACTCCTTTAAAGGAAGTATTGCTATGGCTAATTTTTGCTGGGTCTATCCCCATGTTGCGTACTGTGTCCTGATATATCAAGTTTAAACTGTTGCCACCATCCATCAGAACTCGTGTGAAGTGGTGTCTGTCAATTATTGGGTCTAATACCAAGGCAGCCCATCCTGCCCGCCAGACACTTGCTGAGTAATCCCGATGATCAAAAGTGATCGGTTGGGATGACCAGTGGCAGAACTCCGCGGTGATAGGCCCTGGGGCATATGTATCCAGGGGTGCCGTTTTGTTTCTCCCCTTTATCATGTGTAACACGTTTACTATTTTGACTTCTAGTGGGAATTTCTTCTGTTCCCTGGTGCTTTACTTGCGAGGCTCATCCTCGTCTTCGCTTGGTGACTCCTGACCCTTGTGTTCGGCGTTGAGCTTGTCAGATTGCTTGAAGACCCAACATTCTCTGTGGGTATGATTGGTAGGTTTACCGGGGGTGTTATGGATCTGACATGTTTGGTCCAGATTTTTGTTTAGGCTGGACAGTTCGTCTTTGTTGCCTTTGGAGGGCGACTTTTGCTGACCCGGCCGAGAGCTTCTGAATCCGGCGTTTACCGCCGTGCTCTTCGGGTTGTCTTCTTTATTCCGGCGCCTATTTTTGCTGCGTCGCGATTTCTCGTTTCCATCCCTGAATTCGGATGTACTTGGGTCGCTGGTGCTGCATCGGGCTAACCAGTTGTCCATGCCCGCGCAAAAGCGGGTCATGAGGCTTGTTAGTGCTGCCATTGTTCTCAGCTTTTCTTGGCCGAGGTGTCTGGCAAGCCATTCGTCGCGAATGCTATGCTTGAAATCTGCTAAGGCTTCGGCGTCCGGACAGTCGACTATTTGGTTCTTTTTAGTAAGAAACCTGTTCCAAAGCTTTCAGACTGACTCTCCGGGCTGTTGAGTTATATGACTCAAATCATCTGCATCGGGTGGTCGGACATAAGTCCCTTGAAATTTTTCCCGAAAAGCGTGTTCAAGCTCTTCCCAGCTTCCGATGGAGTTTTCGGGGAGGCTTTTAAGCCAGTGCCGAGCTGGCCCTTTGAGCTTGATGGGTAAGTACTTGATGGCGTGGAGATCGTCTCCTCGAGCCATATGGATATGGAGGATGTAGTCCTCAATCCAGACCCCAGGGTCTGTTGTTCCGTCGTACGCCTCTATGTTTACGGGTTTGAATCCCTTTGGAAATTCATGGTCCATCATCTCGTCGGTGAAACATAGGGGGTGTGTGGCACCCCTGTATTTGGGTGTGCCGTGGTCTTCGGATGTTTGTTGTGTTGGAGTGTATGTTGGAGCGCGCCTGCGTGGTCCATAGATGGATCTGGTTGCGCCGTCCTTTTGATGCGAGCCCTTACACGGATCGCGTACTGGTTTATGTGCGGTGCCGTTTGCCGCTTTATGTTGGCTATGAGGTCATCTATCCGACTGGATGGCCATTTTATTTTTTAATTGCGGAGGATCTAAGGCCTCCTCATCGAATTCGGGTAGCAACTTTCACTTCAGATAGCTCTTGGTGTGGCGATTACTGCCGTACTTTGTTGCGGTGTCGAGTACTTCACTCCATCTGATTTTGAGTGTGTCTTGTGCAGCCTTGAGCCTTTGCTTCTGCTTTTTCAAACTCCTCACAGTGGCAACCAGCCTTTGATGGGCATTCTATTGCTCCGGGTGCCTGTCCGGTGTGATGCCGTCCGGACTGTTATCTTCGATGGGGTTGGGTTGTTCGGCTTGATTTTCCTTATTGCCGTGGTTGGGCGATGGTTCACCCTGCTCTAACTCTGGGTCTATATGATTGTTGTTTCTGCCGAGGCGGGATTTAGAGCGGCGTTTACGCTGCCGTTTTGACTGCTTCTCGAGGGAACAACCCTTCGTTGCGTCCTTCCGTTCCTCGTCGTCGTTTTCGTTGGGTATGTCCACCATGTATACATCATATGATGAAGTGGGCGTCCAGTGCCCTGTGGGCAGTGGTTCCTGTTCGTCTCTTGCATCGTCGTCCATACCGTCGATGACTTCAGAGTTGAGGTCCTGCATGTCAGTTAAGTCGTCGACAGTGGCTATTAAGTGGGTGGTGGGTGGGCGGTGAGCTTCTTCGTCATCCGCATCCCAATCCTGCCGAGCGTAGTTCGGCCAAGATTCTCCTGACAAGGAGAGAGACTTTAATGAGTTCAGTATGTCGCTAAGGGGCGAGTGCTGAAAGATATCCGCGGAGGTAAACTCCATGATCGATGCCGAGCCGGATTCGATAGGCATGGGCGCAGGCGGTTCAGAGTCCGTGGCCGGAGAAGGATCCGGTAGTTCGGCAACACGGCTCTCGTGGAGGGTAAGGTCGATCCTCGGCTCGATCGCCGCTGAGAGTACGGCCTCCATGGCGGGGTCTACCCACCCATTCATGGATGGCACGATTGGCTCCGAATTGAGGGCCGAAGCGGTTGCTGGTGCGATATCCTGAGCACTGTCCGTTGGCAGAGCTAAATCATGCTCATCGAGACCGTGCAGCACACTTGGCAGGGGCTCGAATCCGTTGAAGATCAAGTCTCCGCGGATATCGGCCGTGTAGTTTAAACTTCCAAACCTGACCTGGTGGCCAGGGGCGTAACTTTCGATCTGCTCCAGATGGCCAAGTGAGTTGGCCTGCAGTGCGATGCCGCCGAATACGAAGATCTGTCCGGGGATAAAAGCCTCACCCTGGACCGCATCGCTACCGATGGTTAAGGGAGCCATCAAGCCTAATGGCGACGACACAGAGGAACTCTCAATGAAAGCACCAATGTCGGTGTCAAAACCGGTGGATCTCGGGTAGGGGGTCCCGAACTGTGCGTCTAAGGCGGATGGTAATAGGAGGCAGGGGACACGATGTTTTACCCAGGTTCGGGCCCTCTTGATGGAGGTAAAACCCTACGTCCTGCTTGATTTATTCTTGATGATATGAGTATTACAAGAGTTGATCTACCACGAGATCGGAGAGGCTAAACCCTAGAAGCTAGCCTATGGTATGATTGTATGTTGTCCTACAAACTAAAACCCTCCGGTTTATATAGACACCGGAGGAGGCTAGGGTTACACAAGGTCAGTTACAAAGGAGGAGATATACATATCCGTATTGCCTAGCTTGCCTTCCACTCCAAGTAGAGTCCCATCCGGACACGGGACGAAGTCTTCAATCTGGTATCTTCATAGTCCAACAGTCCGGCCAAAGGATATAGTCCAGCTGTCCGGATACCCCCTAATCCAGGACTCCCTCAGTGTGTCTGAACGTCATAATCGCACTCTATTGGATATGGTGTGATCTATGATGTCTCTTACCGATCTACCGCTATCATTTTGGGGTTATGCTTTAGAGACTGCCGCATTCAGTTTAAATAGGGTTCCATTGAAATGCGTCGAGACGACACCGTATGAATTATGGTTTTGAAAGAAACCTAAGTTGTCATTTCTGAAAGTTTGGGGATGTGATGCTTATGTCAAGAAAATTCAACCTAAAAATCTCGAACCCAAGTCGGAAAAATGCGTCTTCATGGGATACCCTAAGGAAACTATTGGGTATACCTTCTACCTCAGATCCGAAGGCAAGATCTTTGTTGCCAAGAATGGATCATTTCTAGAGAAAGAGTTTCTATCGAAAGAAGTAAGTGGGAGGAAAGTAGAACTTTATGAGATACCGCCTCTTAAACCAGAGAGTAGCGCAGCTCTGGAAGATGTTTCTGTGGTGCCTGCACCGACTAGAGAGGAAGTTAATGATGCTGATCATGATACTTCGGATCAACCTACTAAACTTCGTAGGTCCACGAGGACACGTTCCACACCAGAGTGGTATGGCAACCATGTCCTGGAAATCATGTTGTTAGACAACGGTGAACCTTCGAACTATGAAGAAGCGATGGCGGGCCCGGATTCCAACAAATGGCTTGCGGCCATGAAATCTGAGATAGGATCCATGTATGAAAACGAAGTATGGACTTTGAAAGACTTGCCCGATGATCAGAAAGCCATAGAGAATAAATGGATCTTTAAGAAGAAGACAGACGCGGATGCTAATGTGACCATCTATAAGGCTCGGCTTGTCGCTAAGGGTTATTGACAAGTTCAAGGGGTTGACTATGATGAGACCTTCTCACCCGTGGCAAAGCTGAAGTCCATCCGAATCATGTTAGCTATTGCCGCATTTTACAATTATGAGATATGGCAAATGGACGTCAAAACAGCACTCCTTAATGGTTTCCTTAAGGAAGAATTGTATATGATGCAGCCGGAAGGTTTTGTCGATCCTAAGAATGCTGACAAGGTATGCAAGCTCCATCGCTCAATCCATGGGCAGGTGCAAGCATCTCGGAGTTGGAACATTCGCTTTGATGAGATGATCAAAGAGTTTGGGTTTACGTAGACTTATGGAGAAGCCTGTGTTTACAAGAAAGTGAGTGGGAGCTCTGTAGCATTTCTCATATTATATGTGGATGAGATACTGTTGATGGGAAATGATATATAACTCTTGGAAAGCATAAAGGCCTACTTGAATAAGTGTTTTTCAATGAAGGACCTTGGAGAAGCTGCTTACATATTAGGCATCAAGATCTATAGAGATAGATCGAGACACCTCATTGGTCTTTCACAAAGCACATACCTTGACAAGATATTGAAGAAGTTCAATATGGATCAGTCCAAGAAGGGGTTCTTGCCTGTATTGTAAGGTGTGAGATTGAGCACGGCTCAAGTCCCGACCTCGGTAGAAGATAGAGAAAAGATGAGTGGCATCCCGTATGCCTCAGTCATAGGGTCTATTATGTCTGCCATGATGTGTACCAGACCTGATGTAAACCTTGCCGTAAGTTTGGTAGGAAGGTACCAAAGTAATCTTGGCATGGAACACTGGACAACGGTCAAGAATATCCTGAAGTACCTAAAAAGGACTAAGGATATGTTTCTCGTTTATGGAGGTGACGAAGAGCTCGTCGTAAAGGGCTACATCGATGCTAGCTTCGACACAGATCTGGATGACTCCAAGTCACAAACCGGACACATGTACATATTGAATGGAGGGGCAGTCAGCTGGTGCAGTTGCAAGCAAAGCATCATGGCGGGATCTACATGTGAAGCGGAGTATATAGCAGCCTTGGAGGCAGCACAGGAAGCACTCTAGATGAAGGAGTTCATCACCGACCTAGAAGTTATTCCCAATGCGCCAGGCCCAATGACTCTCTTCTGTGACAACACTGGAGCTATTGCCCTTGCCAAGGAGCCCAGGTTTCACAAGAAGACCAGGCATATCAAGCGTCGCTTCAACTCCATTCGTGAATATATTCAAGATGGAGACATAGATATCTATAACGTGCATACGGATCTGAATGTCACAGATCCGTTGACTAAACCTCTTCCATGAGGAAAACATGATCACCAGAACTCTATGGGTCTTCGATTCATCACAATGTAACTAGATTATTGACTCTAGTGCAAGTGGGAGACTGTTGGAAATATGCCCTAGAGGCAATAATAAATTGGTTATTATTATATTTCCTTGTTCATGATAATTGTCTATTGTTCATGCTATAATTGTATTAACCGGAAACTGTAATACATGTGTGGATACATAGATCGTAATATGTCCCTAGTAAGCCTCTAGTTGACTAGCTCGTTGATCAATAGATGGTCATGGTTTCCTGACCATGGACATTGGATGTCATTGATAACAGGATCACATCATTGGGAGAATGATGGTATGGACAAGACCCAATCCTAAGCATAGCACAAGATCGTGTAGTTCATTTGCTAAAGCTTTTCTAATGTCAAGTATCATTTCCTTAGACCATGAGATTGTGCAACTCCCGGATACCGTAGGAATGCTTTGGGTGTACCAAACGTCACAACGTAACTGGGTGGCTATAAAGGTGCACTACAGGTATCTCCGAAAGTGTCTGTTGGGTTGGCACGAATTGAGACTGGGATTTGTCACTCTGTATGATGGAGAGGTATCTCTGGTCCCACTCGGTAATGCATCATCATAATGAGCTCAATATGACTAAGGAGTTGGTCACAGGATCATGCGTTAGAGAATGAGTAAAGAGACTTGCCGGTAACGAGATTGAACGAGGTATAGGGATACCGACGATCGAATCTCGGGCAAGTAACATACCGATAGACAAAGGGAATTGCATACGGGATTGATTGAATCCTCGATATCGTGGTTCATCCGATGAGATCATCGTGGAACATGTGGGAGCCAACATGGGTATCCAGATCCCGCTATTGGTTATTGGCCAGAGAGACGTCCCGGTCATGTCTGCATGGTTCCCGAACCCATAGGGTCTACACACTTAAGGTTCGGTGACGCTAGAGTTGTTATGGGAAATAGTATGTGGTTACCGAAGGTTGTTAGGAGTCTTGGCTGCGATCTCGGACATCACGAGGAGTTTCAGAATGGTCAGGAGGTGAAGAATTATATACGGGAAGTCCTGTTTCAGTCGCCGAAATAATTTCAGGGTTATTAGTATTGTACTGGGACCACTGAAAGGTGTCCGGGGGTCCACCGGGTGGGGCCACCTGCCCCGGTGGGCCAAGTGGGCTGAACAAGGGAGGGAACCAGCCCCTGGTAGGCTGGTGCACCTCCAAGGGCCCAAGGCGCCTAGGGTTGAAAACCCTAGGGGGTGGGGGCGCCTCCCACCTAACTTGGGGGCAAGTCCCCCCCTTGGCCGCTGCCCCCCTGTAGATGCATCTAGGGGGGCCGGCCCCCTCTCCCTTCACCCTATAGAGGGGGTGGGAGGGCTGCAATACCCTTCCCCTGGCGCAGCCCTCCGCTCTCCAACACCTCCTCCTCCTCCGTAGTGCTTGGCGAAGCCCTGCTGGAGAACCATGAGCTCCATCACCACCACGCCGTCGTGTGATACATCTCCGTCGTATCTACTTTTTCAAACACTTTTGCCCTTGTTTTGGACTCTAACTTGCATGATTCGTATGGAACTAACACGGACTGATGCTGTTTTCAGCAGAATTGCCATGGTGTTATTTTTGTGCAGAAATAAAAGTTCTTGGAATGACCTGAAAATCAACGAAGAATTATTTTGGAATATATAATAAATACTGGAAGGAAGATCCATGTCAGGGGGGCCTCCACCTGTCCACGAGGGTGGGGGGCGCGCCCTACCCCCTGGGCGCGCCCCCGCCCTCGTGGGCCCCCTGACGCTCCACCGACCTCAACCTTGACTCCATATATTCACTTTCGGGGAGAAAAAACCCAGAGAGAAGGATTCATCGCGTTTTACGATACGGAGCCGCCGCCAAGCCCTAAACTCTCTCGGGAGGGATGATCTGGAGTCCGTTCGGGGCTTCGGTGAGGGGAATCCGTCGCCATTATCATCATCAACCTTCCTCCATCACCAATTTCATGATGCTCACCGCCGTGCGTGAGTAATTCCATCGTAGGCTTGCTGGACGGTGATGGGTTGGATGAGATTTATCATGTAATCGAGTTAGTTTTGTTAGGGTTTGATCCCTAGTATCCACTATGTTCTGAGATTGATGTTGCTATGACTTTGCTATGCTTAATGCTTGTCACTAGGGCCCGAGTGCCATGATTTCAGATCTGAACCTATTTTGTTTTCATCAATATATGAGAGTTGTTGATCCTATCTTGCAAGTCTATAGTCACCTACTATGTGTTATGATCCGGCAACCCCGAAGTGACAATAATCGGGACCACTCCTAGTGATGACCGTACTTTGAGGAGTTCATGAATTCACTATGTGTTAATGCTTTGTTCTGGTACTCTATTAAAAGGAGGCCTTAATATCCCTTAGTTTCCAATAAGACCCCGCTGCCACGGGAGGGTAGGACAAAATATGTCATGCAAGTTCTTTTCCATAAGCACGTATGACTATATTCGGAATACATGCCTACATTACATTGATGAATTGGAGCTAGTTCCGTGTCACCCTAGGTTATGACCGTTACATGATGAACCGCATCCGGCATAATTCTCCATCACCAATATATTGCCTACGAGCTTTCCATATATTGTTCTTCGCTTATTTGCTTTTCCGTTGCTATTGTTATCATCACTACAAAACACCAAAAATATTACTTTTGCTACTGTTACCTTTTACCACCGTTACCACTACTATCATATTGCTTTGCTACTAAACACTTTGCTGCAGATATTAAGTTTCCAGGTGTGGTTGAATTGACAACTCAGCTGCTAATACTTGAGAATATTCTTTGGCTCCCCTTGTGTCGAATCAATAAATTTGGGTTGAATACTCTACCCTCAAAAACTGTTGCGATCCCCTATACTTGTGGGTTATCAAGACTATTTTCTGGCGCCGTTGCCGGGGAGCATAGCTCTATTCTTTGAGTCACTTGGGATTTATATCTGCTTATCATTATGAAGAACTTGAAAGATCCAAGAACCAAGATTTATCCCTCAACTACGAGGGGAGGTAAGGAACTGCCATCTAGCTCTGCAATTGATTCACCTTCTGTTTTGAGTAAGCTTGCGACACCTAGACCTGTTTCTGCTATTAATTCTGATATGTCGCATGATATTGATGATGCCACTTCTTCTATGCATGATACTTATGATGAAACTACTTCTATGCTTGATACTATTGTGCCACTTGGTGAATTTCTTGATGAACAACTTGCTAGGGCTAGAGAGAATGAAATTATTGAAACTGATAATATTGATGAAAGTGATGATGAAGATTCTCCCCCTAAATATGAATTGCCTGTTGTGCCTGAGGGTTATGTTTTGGATGAAGAAAATGCTAGAGACTTTCCTGCTTGCAATGATAGGAGTGATCTTAAGAAATTATTAGCTAAGCTGAAACAAAAAACTTTGAATGCTAGAATGAAATATGATCCTGCTTATGCTACTTCACCTATCTTTTTTACTGATAAGGATTATGAATTCTTTGTTGATCCTGAGATAATTACTTTAGTTGAATCTGATCCTTTCTATGGCTATGAATCTGAAACTGTTGTGGCACATCTGACTAAATTAAATGATATAGCCACCCTGTTCACTAATGATGGGAAAACTCGGTATTATTATATCCTTAAATTATTTCCGTTCTCATTAAAGGGTGATGCTAAGACATGGTTCAATTCTCTTGATCCTGGTTGTGTGCGTAGTCCCCAGGATATTATTACTTCTCTGCTAAATATTTCCCTACTCATAAGAAACAAGCTGCTTTAAGGTAAATATATAATTTTGTGCAAATTGAAGAAGAGAGTCTCCCACAAGCTTGAGGGAGGCTTCTCCAATTACTTAATTCTTTGCCTGATCATCCTCTTAAGAAAAATGAAATACTTGATATCTATAGCTACTATTAAAGGGAATAGGTATTCTTGGTTTGGTTCGGTCCTTTTCGTTGATTTCGTTTTGTTTGAACACATGCTAATCACAAGCTAAGCCATTTAGGACAAGTACTTGTACGTTGATGGGCCTTCTATGGGCTTATATAGAGACCACGAAAAGTTATTGTGTCAAAATAAATCAACATTGTGGGAATTAAACAGAGGACCTCCTGTCTGGATCTATGGTGTAACAACCAATGAGCTATGCATCTTTCATGTTTTCTAATCCCACCTCGCTCTTTTACAATGATTCCCACCGGTAAATATATGAGCGGCCCCAGGAATCAGCCAACAAACGGTTAAAACAAAGGAGAGCGGTCCTCATGTTTACGACGAGCTAATTAAGTGAATGAGCTAATTAAAGGAAGGATTGTGGGCTTAAATAGAATGTTTAAATGAATGTGGCTAATTAAAGAAAGGATTATGGGTAAAACCCGTGGAATAATTAAAAGAAATATTATAGGCTTAATAAATAGAATATTCAAATACATGGGGATAATTAAAGGAAGGATTTGAGGTAAAAAGGTAGGATAATTAAAAGTAAGGATCCATAGGCTTCAATGTGGTGGGGCTACTAAATTAGAACATGAAGGATTTGATTCCCAATTAAAACGGGTGAGCACGTCATGGCAATTAATGGAAGGATTATACATAAATGAAATTAGTGGGAGATTATGCCCGACAAAGAAAATATGGATGCGGATAAATTGCTTACTATTTTTATGTTCATTTTGTAGAAGGATGTTGAGTTGCAACATGTTCTTCATAGCGAATTATCTGGTGTTGTGGGACATTATGCTTCCACAAAACATTAAATTTTCCCTTTGCAACGCGCAAGCATATGTGCTAGTCTTTTATAATGGACTAACCGATGGTTCCAGAGACCACCTGGATAGTTGTGCTGGTTGTGTTTTCAGGGAAAGAACACCAGATGGAGCTGAAATTTTATTGAATAATATGTTGACTAATGAAAATAATTGGACACTTCCTGATCCAATTCCTGAACCAACTCCTAAGCCAACTCTGAAGAAAAGGGGTATTCTATTTCTCAGTCCTGAAGATATGAAAGAGGCAAAGAAATCTATGAAGGAAAAAGGTATAAAAGCTGAAGATGTTAAGAATTTACCTCCTATTGAAGAAATACATGGTCTTAATTTACCGCCTGTTGAAGAAACACATGGTCTTGATAACCCAACACAAGTAGTAAAGGTAAATTCTCTCTATAGATATGATAAAGCTGAAATCCCTCCTACTAAGTTTGGTAGCCAATGCTTAGATGAGTTTGATGACTTTATTGTTAAGCAAGAAGATTTTAATGCTTATGTTGGTAGACAATTGAAACATAATGCTTATATGATCGAACACTTGAGTGATTATATGGCTAATGTTAAAGGTGAACTAAAACTTATTAGTAAACATGCTTCTATGGTTACCACTCAAGTAGAACAAGTAATTAAATCTCAGAATGATTTGCTCAATGAATTAAATAGTAAGAAAAATGATAATGCTGTTAGAGTTATGACTAGAGGGGGTAAAATGACTCAGGAACCTTTGTATCCTGAGGGCCATCCTAAGAGAATTGAGCAAGATTCTCAGAGAAATAATATTGATGCACCTAATCCTTCTAAAAGGAAGAGAAAGAAAAATGATAGGACTTTGCATGCTTCTAGTGAACCTGTTATTGACACACCTAAGAATCCCAATGATATTTCTATTTCTGATGCTGAAACACAATCTGGTAATGAGCATGAACCTAGTGATAATGTTAATAATGATGTTCATGTTGATCCTCAACCTAGTAATGACAATGAAGTAGAAACTGAACCTGCTGTTGATCTTGATAACCCACAATCAAAGAATCAATGTTATGATAAGAGAGACTTTGTTGCTAGGAGGCACAGTAAAGAAAGAGAACCATGGGTTCAGAAACCCATGCCTTTTCCTCCTAAACCATCCAAGAAAATGGATGATGAGGATTTTGAGCGCTTTGCTGAAATGATTAGACCTATCTTTTTGCGTATGAGTTTGACTGATATGCTTAAAATGACTGATATGCTTAACATGAATCCTTATGCTAAATATATGAAAGATATTGTTACTAATAAGAGAAAGATACCGGAAGCTGAAATTTCCACCATGCTTGCTAATTACACTTTTAAGGGTGGAATACCTAAGAAACTAGGAGATCCCGGAGTACCAACTATACCATGCTCCCTTAAAAGAAACTATGCTAAAACTGCTTTATGTGATCTTGGAGCCGGTGTTAGTGTTATGCCTCTCTCTTTATATCGTAGACTTGATTTTAATAAGTTGACACCTACTGAAATATCTTTGCAAATGGCCGATAAATCAACTTCTATACCTGTCGGTATTTGTGAGGATGTGCCTGTTGTGGTTGCAAATGTTACTATTTTAACGAACTTTGTTATTCTTCATATTCCCGAGGATGATAGTATGTCTATTATTCTTGGAAGACTCTTTTTGAATACTACAGGGGCTATTATTGGTTGCACCAAAGGCAATGTCATTTTTCATGTTAATGGCAATGAGCATACGGTACACTTCCTGAGGAAACAACGTCAAGTTCATAGTATAAACTCTATTGGAAAAATTCCAACTATTACTATTGGAGGTTTTGAATTTCCTCTTCCTACTGTCAAGAAGAAATATGATATACTAATTGTTGGGGACATGCATATCCCTGTTGAGGTAACCTAGTGTTATTCAAAAATTCTCCTATTCCATGCAATTCGGAATGAGTTTGTTAACAAGACTTGATCAACCTTGTTAGTGGATTCCTTTTGATGAGCATGAGATGGATGAATTTAGAAAACACAACTCTTTGTACCCTCTTTTTTACTTTCTGTTATTTATATTAAATAAAGCAAAAATAGTATTTTCTTGTCAGTTTTCTGAATTATCCATGCAATAAAAAATACCCCGAAAATAAAAGTTCTCCAAATGCTCTGAAAATTAAATATGATTTTTCTAGAATATTTGAGAATATCTGGCACTTAGAACACAGTAGGGGGAGCAAGCACCTGGCCACGAGGGTCCAGGGCGCGCCCACCCCCTAGGCGCGCCCCCTGCCTCGTGGGCCCACGGTGGCTCCTCTCCACTTATTCCAGCTACCACACATTCCTTCTTCCTCCCACAAACATCACTAACAAGCTCAAACCTGAGTCCAAGCTCATTCTGCTGCCATTTTCAATCTCCTTGCTCAAAGCTCCATTCACAAAACTGCTTTGGGGGATTGTTCCTTGGTATGTGACTCCTCCAATGGTCCAATTAGTTTTTGTTCTAGTGCTTTATTCATTGCATATTTTTGCTGCTTAGGTGACCCTGTTCTTGAGCTTGCATGTCAAATTTATATGGTCAAAAGTAGTTTTGATGCATGATATTGCCTCTAGGCACTTGTAGGAGTAGTTGCTATCCATTTTGTTGAGTTTGGTTCACTTTTATTTTGATGTTACTAAAATTTCAGAAATTTTTCATAGGAAGAAATATGTTTAGGAAAATGTACCAAGGTCGTCCTTCAACGAAGCAAGGACCCAGACTCGCAATACGCGATGCCGACGATGAACCACCGAGGGAAGCTCAAGTGCGGGCTTGTGAATGGCCTTCAGAGGACTTTATGGATCAAGCAGGAATCAAGGAAGAATTTAACGCATATGTGCGTAATGCTGATCTTGAGAGCTTCGAGGCAGATAAGTGCCGCCAGTACCACTATCTCACTGATTCCTTCGTGAGAAGGTTTGAATTTTCATCCTCACGCAATTCTCAAACTGTCCTATTTGATATTTATGAAAATTCTTATACTATGGACAAGATTTTACCACTGCTTGCGAACTTCCACAATGGGGCAGCACTAGTGAGCCTCGCAAATATGAGTTTAGAGATTTTCTTGCTAGTATAACTGTGGGGGAATCTAGAGATATAACACAAGTTACCATAGGGAGCATGCATTTTACTGCTATACATTATTTTGCTCTCTTCATAGGTAGATGCATTAATGGTAAAGATGAAGCATGTCACATGTGTGTGCTTGATCTTAGCGTTCTCATAAGCGCTGTTTTAGGAGATAAACAATACAACTTGGGGGCTATCGTTGCACGTAGGTTGCATAATAATCGTATTCATGGAGATTTATTTGGTGGAATTTATGCAACCCATCTAGCTAATTTTCTTGAGATACCCATATGTGGGTAGGATATTGAGTTGCCTCCTGTTTATTTAGATTATGAGGCTATGGTTCATCGTCAGCTTGTTGAGAGGAACGATCATTTTCTCTAGTATCGACTAATCTTTGACAGACGACACACCTATCACATCGCTTTCCCTGCTCCTACTTTCTTTGACTTCCAGGCAAAAGGGAGATATGTCATAACTAGGGAAGAAGCGAACGAGTATGAGAGGAGGACTGAGACGGCCCGTCACCAAGCTGCATCTCATCAGGCAATTGCCACTACATCTCAGTACAATCCCAGCTACAACTTTGGATATCCGCTAGGCCAGCCATGGCTGTAGACCAACTTAGGCCAAAAGCCTAAGCTTGGCGGAGTACGTATTTCTCACCGACATTACATTCATGTTCACACACTCATTGCTAGTCGTCGGTGCTCATACTTTTTCATTGTAATATCCATGCTAGTTTATTTTCCTTTTTATGCTTTCTTCTTGTGTGTTTAATAGACCTTAAGAAAAACAAAAAAATTAGTTGTAGCTTTTAGCTAGTTTACTTTCCATTCTCGTTGTAGTAGTAACTAAAAAGAAAACCCAAAAAGATTTCTCGTTGTTCTTTTGCTTGTTGGGAGCTTTCCCGTGTAAATAGTTTTATTTCTTTTCTTGTTCTCCGGGGGTCGAGAGGAGAAGACCATAATTAAAATGTTAAGGTGGCTCTTACAAGCATTATCGTTGATCTGACAAAGAGCCCATATTACCTTGTCTTCTCTCTTGAATTGAATGCTTGCAGATTCCAACATAGTCCAATGCACGTGCACTATTATTATTTTCCACACTATTCGGTCGTGCAAGTGAAAGGCAATAATGATGATTATATGATGAACTTATTGAGATGAGAAAAACTGGTATGAACTCGACCTCTCTTGTTTTTGTAAATATGATTAGTTCATCGTTCCTGATTCTGCCTATTATGAAAGAAACATATTTGTAATGACAATTAGAGATTATAGTTGCTTATGCCATGCTTAATTAGCTAGGAGTTTATAATGGTTTACCTTGCGTGCCAACATGCTATTAAAATGGTTGTGATGTGGTATGATAGGGTGGTATCCTCTTTTGAACGATTCGAGTGGCTTGACATGGCACATGTTCACACATGTAGTTGAAATAAAATCAACACAGCCTCTACTATATTTATGTTCATGGTGCATTATATCCTACTCATGCTTGCATTCGGTGTTGATTAATTTTAATGCATGTTCATGACTGTTGTCGCTCTCTAGCTGGTCGCTTCCTAGTCTTTTGCTAGCCTTCACCTGTACTAAGCGGGAATACTGCTTGTGCACCCGATTCCATAAACCCCAAAGTTATTCCATATGAGTCCACCATACCTACCTATATACGGTATCTACCTGCCGTTCCAAGTAAATTTGTATGTGCCAAACTCTAAACCTTGAAATAAACATTCTGTTTTGTATGCTCGAATAGCCCATGTATCGACTAGGGCTGTCTGTATCTTCCATGTTAGGCGGGTTATTCTCAAGAGGAGTGGACTCCGCTCCTCACTCACGAGAAAATGGATGGTCACCGGTGATACGTCTCCAACGTATCTATAATTTTTTATTGCTCCATGCTATTATATTATCTATTTTGGATGTTAATGGGCTTTATTTTACACTTTTATATCATTTTTGGGACTAACCTACTAATCGGAGGCCCAGTCCAAATTGCTGTTTTTTTTGCCTATTTTAGAGTTTCACCGAAAAGGAATATCAAACGGAGTCCAAACGGAATGAAACCTTCGGCAACGTGATTTTCTCAACAAACGTGATCCAGGAGACTTGGAGTGGGCGTCAAGAAATGATCGAGGAAGGCACGAGGCAGGGGGGCGCGCCTACCCCTGGGTGCGCCCTCCACCCTCGTGGGCCCCTCGTTGCTCCACCGACGTACTTCTTCCTCCTATATATATCCACGTACCCCCAAACATCCAGGAGCACCACGAAAACCTAATTCCACCGCCGCAACCTTCTTTACCCGAGAGATCCCATCTTGGGGCCTTTTTCGGAGCTCCGCCGAATGGGACATTGATCACGGAGGGCCTCTACATCAACTCCATGGCCTCTCCGGTGATGTGTGAGTAGTTTATTTCAGACCTACGAGTCCATAGTTATTAGCTAGATGGCTTCTTCTCTCTCTTTGGATCTCAATACAAAGTTCTCCTTGATCTTCTTGGAGATCTATTCGATGTAATCTTCTTTTGCGGTGTGTTTGTCGAGATCCGATGAATTGTGGATTTATGATCCAGATTATCTATGAACAATATTTGATTCTCCTTTGAATTCTTTTATGTATGATTGGTTTATCTTTGCAAGTCTCTTTGAATTATCAGTTTGGTTTGGCCTACTAGATTGATCTTTCTTGCAATGGGAGAAGTGCTTAGCTTTGGGTTCAATCTTGTGGTGCTCGATCCCAGTGACAGAAAGGGAACCAACACGTATTGTATTGTTGCCATCAAGGATAAAAAGATGGGGTTTATATCATATTGCATGAGTTTATCCCTCTACATCATGTCATCTTACTTAAGGCATTACTCTGTTCTTATGAACTTAATACTCTAGATGCATGCTGGATAGCGGTCGATGTGTGGAGTAATAGTAGTAGATGCAGAATCATTTCGGTCTACTTGTCACGGACGTGATGCCTATATACATGATCATGCCTAGATATTCTCATAATTATTCACTTTTCTATCAATTGCTCGACAGTAATTCGTTTACCCACCATAATACTTATGCTCTTGAACATCCAATTCGCTTTGCCCATGCCCATGAAGATAGAGATCATCTCTTCTTCACATGCCAATTCAGCACAAGGGTATGGAATTACTTGAACATCCAATGGTTAGCTGGTTTAACAACAGCTCAATGCTTATTTGCTGCAAGGAAAAGCTTTGGCAAACCTTTTTTCAGGGAGGTTATTTATCTAGCAGCTTGGAATATTTGGCTCCTCAGAAATGGCAGAATTTTCAGACATGAAAGGCCATCTTTTGCTGCTTTGAAGAGAAACTTCATTCATGATGCTACTCTGCACTCTCACAAATTCAAGTCTAGTCTTAGACCTCTATTATTAGCTTGGGTTAATTCTTTGCCCTAATTGGTTGTATGTATCCATGTATATATTTGTGTATATGTTGTAAATAGCTCAATAGGTAAGTAGGCCTCTACCTCTATAGTTACACTTTCTTTTCAGAACCTCTTTGTTTGTTTGGTGGTTGGGTTTTAATAAAGTGCTGTGGGGCTGTTGCCTCACAGTTTCCAGTAAAAAAAATACTTATGCTCTTGAGATAAGCCACTAGTGAAACCTATGGCCCCCGGGTCTATCTTCCATCATATTAATCTTCCAACACTTAGTTACTTCTATTGCCGTTTATTTTACTTTGCATCTTTATTTGTCTTTATCATAAAAATACCAAAAATATTATCTTATCATATCTATCAGATCTCACTCTCGTAAGTGACCGTGAAGGGATTGACAACCCCTTTATCGCGTTGGTTGCGAGGTTCTTATTTGTTTGTATAGGTGCGTGCACTACGGGAATCAGGCATTTTGCCGTCAGGCTCCTACAGACGGCAAAGGCAAGATTGCAGATGGCAAAGATTTTGCCGTCAGCCCATGACGGCAAACCTTTTCGGCAAAGACAAAGTCAGCAAAGGGGGATTTTGCCGTCAGCATTTTATCGGGCAGACGGCAAATAATTTGCTGTCAGTCAACCGATTTTGCCATCATCGAAAATTGCCAGATGGCAAAAAAAGCGTTTAATAGAACGGCCCGACTGACGGACGGTGTCAGTGCCTTTGCCGTTAGCCAGAATCCATTTTTGCTGTCAACCTCAAATATCATAGACGGCGAAGATTTTTTCAATAAAAAAGTATATCTAAATCTGTCCAGAGGGGAAGGAGGTAATGAACTGACGAAGAACACCACAATATCCATACACACTGCTGTTTCAAGAATCAATATCCATACACAATATCCATAACTAATCATCGTCACTTGCTGTTTAACAAGATGAGAAAATTTCACACGAACGGATTACACTCGAGGGTACATCGTTCGATCCGGAGTACACCGACGCGCCACTGACGCCTGAGGAGCTCAAGCCGTCCACGACCGCGTCGGAGCTCGCCAACCTCGTCTGGGCGCTGGATCCATTGGACCCTGCCAACTCCATCGATGCCAAGCCCCGCCGCCCGCAGGGGAGAACAGAGGAGGCGGAATCCCACGGCACGGGAAGGTCGCAGCGGATGAGAGCAACGGAGGCGGAGGCGGGCGCCTGCTGGTGGTCGACGGCGAGCAAAGACAGGCGTCGCGCTGCGGACGCCAGTGGCTTCTCGGGTCGACGACGGCCGAGGCGAATAGGGGGAAGGTCAGGGCCGGTGATGCTGGGGAGCAGGGCCGGCCATGTGCGGCAGCTCAGGGCGACAGGGCAACGCTGGCCATATGCGGCTGCTTGGGGCGGTGGGGGAGGGCCTAGGCCAGCGGCGAGATGGGGGCAGGGACGCGGGCGGCTGCCGGTGCGTGGAGTAGCGGTGGGGGCGGGGCCGCCAGAGGCATGCTGGGATGCCGGTGCGTAGGGGCGGGGCCGCCGGCGCTGGAGGCGAAGCGAAACGAGGCAGAGAGAGGGAGATGCAGGGGGCTGGATGCGTTCGAGAGAGAGAGGGAGGTCGCGCGAGGGGATAAGGAGAGAGGAGACGACGTGGGGTGGGGGTTAGCTGGTTCGGTCGTGGGTGGGGGCGGGTGCAGTCCTGGGGACGCGTGCGCGTGAGTGCGTGGGTGGGGGCATGCAGGTCAGTGCGTCGGTGAGGTGAGATGTGCGTCTAAGATCCTGCCACCTCATCGATCCGAGAGATCGATCCACGAGGTGTGTTTCTTGTTTTTCTGTCTGCGTTTGTTTTTACAGACGGCAAAATATCTTTGCCGTCATTAGTTTCTTTTACAGACGGCAAAATATGTCTTTGCCGTCATCAGTTATTTTTACAGATGGCAAAATATGTATTTGCCGTTAGTCGTTCTTTGCCGTCAGTCAATCCTAATCTTTGCCGTCAGTCATCATTTGCCGTCAGGTTCATGACGGCGAAATAATCTTTGCCGTCTTCCACGACGATTAGCTGACGGCAAAAAGTCTTCATGTCGGCAAAATAGCTGATTCCCGTAGTGGTGGGACTCGAGCGTGATCTCCTACTGGATTGATACCTTGGTTCTCAAAAACTGAGGGAAATACTTACGCTACTTTACTGCATCACCCTTTCCTCTTCAAGGGAAAACCAATGCAGTGCTCAAGAGGTAGCAAGAAGGATTTCTGGTGCCGTTGCTGGGGATATTCGCGCCAACTCAAGTCAAGATTTAACTCCCGACAACGAGCCATTTTTGGCACCGTTGATGGACAGTCTACGCACAAGTCAAGACATACCAAGTACCCATCACAAACTCTTATCCCTCACATTACATTATTTTCCATTTGTCTCTTGTTTTCCTCTCCCCCACTTCACTCTTGCCGTTTTATTCGCCCTCTCTTTTCCGTTCCCCTTCTCTTTTTCTATTTGCTTTTTTGCCCGTTTCTTGTTTGCTCCTGTGTTGGATTGCTTTCTTGTAACGATGGCTCAAGAAAATACTAAATTGTATGACTTTACCAATACCAACAACAATGATTTTCTTAGCACTCCGATTGCTCCTCTTACCGATGCTGAATCTTGTGAAATTAATGCTGCTTTGTTGAATCTTGTCATGAAAGATCAATTCGCCGGCCTTCCTAGTGAAGATGCCGCTACCCATCTAAATAGCTTTGTTGATTTGTGTGATATGCAAAAGAAGAAATATGTGGACAATGATATTGTTAAATTGAAGCTATTTCCTTTTCCCTTAGAGATCATGCTAAAGCTTGGTTTTCGTCTTTGCCTAAAAATAGTGTTGATTCATGGAATAAGTGCAAAGATGCTTTTATCTCTAAGTATTTTCCTCCCGCTAAGATCATCTCTATTAGAAACAATATTATGAACTTTAAACAACTTGATCATGAACATGTTGCACAATCTTGGGAGAGAATGAAATTAATGATACGTAATTTCCCTACACATGGTTTGAATCTTTGGATGTTTATACAGATTTTTATGCCGGATTGGATTTTGCTTCTAGAAATCTTTTAGATTCGGCCGCGGGAGGCACTTTTATGGAAATCACTTTAGGAGAAGGTACTAAACTCATAGATAATATTATGGTTAATTATTCTCAATGGCACACCGAAAGATCTACTAGTAAAAAAGTGCATGCGATAGAAGAAATTAATGTTTTGAGTAGAAATATGGATGAACTTATGAAATTGTTTGCTAATAAGAGTGCTCCTACTGATCCTAATGATATGCCTTTATCTACTTTGATTGAGAATAATAATGAATCTATGGATGTGAATTTTGTTGGTAGGAACAATTTTGGTAATAACGCGTATAGAGTTAATTTTAATTCTAGGCCGTTTCCTAGTAATTCCTCTAATAATTATGGCAATGCCTACAACAATTCTTATGGAAATTTTAATAATATGCCCTATGAATTTGAGACTAGTGTTATGGAGTTTATGAATTTGCAAAAGAATTTAATGCTTTGCTTGAAGAAAAGTTGCTTAAGGTTGATGAATTGGCTAGGAACGTTGATAGAATTTCTCTTGATGTTGATTCTTTGAAACTTAGATCTATTCCACCTAAGCATGATATCAATGAGTCTCTCAAATCCATGAGAATTTCCATTGATGAGTGCAAAGAAAGAACCGCTAGGATGCGTGTTAAAATGGATTGCTTTATGAAAGCGTGTTCTTCTAGTTTCTATGAAAATAAAGATGAAGATCTAAAAGTTATTGATGTGTCCCCTATTAAATCTTTGTTTTGAAATATGAATCTTGATCATGATTGGAATAAAGATGAGCCACCTTTACCTAGAAGGCGTTCCAAAAATTCAGAGTTTTTAGATCTTGATGCAAAAATTGTTAAAAGTGGGATTGAAGAGGTTAAAACTTTAAATAGCAATGAACCCACTATCTTGGATTTCAAGGAATTTAATTATGATAATTGCTCTTTGATAGATTGTATTTCCTTGTTGCAATCTGTGCTAAGTTCTCCTCATGCTTATATTCAAAATAAAGCTTTTACTAAACATATCGTTGATACTTTGATGCAATCTTATGAAGAAAAACTTGAGTTGGAAGTTTCTATCCCTAGAAAACTTTATGATGAGTGGGAACATACAATAAAAAATAAAATTAGTGATCATGAGTGCTATGCTTTGTGTGATTTGGGTGCTAGTGTTTTCACGATTCCAAAAACTTTATGTGATTTGCTAGGTTTCCGTGATTTCGATGATTGTTCTTTAAACTTGCACCTTGCGGATTCCACTATTAAGAAACCTATGGGAAGAATTAATGATATTCTTATTGTTGCAAATAGGAACTATGTGCCCGTATATTTCATTGTTCTTGACATCGATTGCAATCCTTCATGTCATATTATTCTTGGTAGACCTTTCCTTAGAACGATTGGTGCAATTATTTATATGAAGGATGGAAATATTAAATTCCAATTTCCGTTAAGGAAAGTGTCGGTGTCAAAACCGGCAGATCTCGGGTAGGGGGTCCCGAACTGTGCGTCTAGGCGGATGGTAATAGGAGACAAGGGACACGATGTTTCTACCCAGGTTCGGGCCCTCCCGATGGAGGTAAAACCCTACTCCTACTTGATTAATATTGACTAGTCGTCAACCCGTGCACCTGCACGGGCTAGGTTGCGAATTGTTATGTTTTTATCAGTCTTTACTAAAAATTGCAATGACGTAATATTTTGAGAACATGTCCTACTGGAATGATGGAAATGATGATCTCACCAAACCTACACACATGAAGCCGAATCAGTTCGCTTCAAGAATAATATTAGATGAACCATGTTGGCACATGGATTTTTTCATAAGAAAATGGTTTTCCTTATTAAACAATGTCTTGATGAGAAACAACAATATAACTTCTTAATAGTAGGACACCGGTACGTAGTGCTCGTATCCGTCCCCGTAATTTCCCGAGAGACGCCATTTGTTCACTTGGCATTGCATGATGCATCAGTATTGCTGCACCTCGATTTTTGCCGCCGCTAAAGAACTCCTGCATTGTGTTGTCATTACACACCAGCCCAACAAACTTGTCACCTCCCGTCATTACATTATGATAGTATGCATAAAATGATAGTAGTGATCTAGTGATTGAACAACCATCTAATCTTGATTCACAGGCCCATCTAATTATTTAGCTACACCCAAAATAATCATTTATAGTGATTTTCATGTGACATTGTCTCCTCTTTCATTCATGTGTAATTAGTGATGAAATTAATGAAACATATCGAATTGCTTGGAAAAAAGACTAAGATAACAAAATGTAGTATAAATCCATTGTGTTGTACATGCTTTTATGCTGAAACTAATGTGCTAGAACTGCGTTCTACTCACTTCGTGCAATATCTAAGCAATAAAGGGATAAGTCAAGAAAAGAGATAAATCAAACTTGATGATAAATTGGTTGATATTTTCACCTCTTCCCTAGATGCGGGTTAGAAGACCAAATAATTAATTGATCAGAAGCACGTCATGCCATCCAAAGGAAATACTAAATGATCAAACTACTAATTAAATCTAAGGCTCTTCACTCTTCTATCTAGAATTTGTCTAGTGGTTGACATACAACGAGCATCTTTGGCGAGTTCGACTGAACAAAAATTTGGGCTGAATGAAATCTTAATGTTCACCTATCTATCTTGTGTACTGACATTGTAGGGTCATTAATCTGAACATGTTAAATTTGTGTTCTTTTTTACAGAGTCACCTTCCATGGTGGCTCCTCGGCAATCATTGTGTTGAACTATTATATCTTGTAGTGGGCGTAGCAGTCACTATTTTATATCACAATCAGTAAGTATGATTTCCTGTTTAATAACTCCATGGCATGCTAAGTTTAAATGCTCTAGCATTTACTTTTTGAGTCTTGATCCCATGGTTAATTGTACTAACAACTCAAAGTGTTATCATTATTTTAATGAAAAGGACAACACTTCATGATTTTAGTAAGAAAAACAAAACAAAACAGTACATCATTTGTGTTCTTGTATGTCACCTACTACTAAAGAAATGGAAATTGCACAATCTACTGGTCTCAATATTTAAAACTTCCAAAGCTAAAAGACGAAATTTTCAAAAGGAAGCTTCTCTAACCTGGTGTAAGCAATGATGCTGCATGTCAAGAGAAAGAAATCTCGGCAGTGATCCCATGCTAAGAATGAGCTTAGTTTTGGACCAACCATCGTACTGCTTCTTTCTGGGCCGTGTACCACATGATATGTAGATAGATCAACATTATGAACATCCATTTGGTGCCTCTGAGACACCTCACAACTGGTCAAACAACAACTTGCAGCTGGGCGTCTCACTAAAGAACAGACTCTTGTCCATCTAGGTGAAAGCCAAGTCATGGACAGAATAATCCTGGAAGCAAAACAATCATACAAATTTTTTTTGCGGGAAGACAATCATACAATTTAGAAACCTGATAGAAAATAGATTATAATATTCAGGGGATAGACTATGAGGAGAAGAACAAATCTGACAAACAAACCTGAAAACGGGACGTGTAGCCATGAACCATTTAGGAATAGAATCTGAAAAAAAAAGAAATCAGTTCCAAGTATATAATATGATAAAGCTAACTGATCTGGCTGACCGTTCCTTGTAAATAGCCAATATCCTAATTCATCAAGTATTGTTGGCAAGTAGAAAACAAAAAACTAACCACGTGATGCAGGATCTATAAATTTCTAGTTCAATTTTTTCCAGTACTTGTAGAGTCGCAAACATAGGTAATCTTGTAGGTATATATAGTAGATGTACACCACTTAAATATATAATGTCTCCTGCGGGCTGCAGAATATCTGAAAAAAGAAAAATATGAATCAAGCGTATAAATATCTAGAGATTGAGCGATCAGAAGAAATTTATGGTCCTACAAAAAGGAGAATACATATGTATCAATGTGATATTGTATAGCTCTTGCTGTTGTGCTGTTTGTGTGCCTGAAGCCTTGCAGCTCGCCTCACGCCTCATATTAGCAGACCGCTCCAAGGTGCCGAGGAGCAGCAACACCACCAGCTCTCCCTGTCGAGGAGCAGTACTGCCGGGCCTTCGAGCACTGGAGCACCCTATAACTGGTCGACGACCACCACCGTGATATTGTAAACTAACCACGTGCTGCAACAACAATAAATTTCTAGTGTAGTCACAAATATAGTAATCTTCTTCTAGTTATACATAGTACATGTACACGACTTAAATATATATTCTCCTGCGGGGTCCAGAATATCTGAAAAAAGAATGCATGAATCAAACGTATAAATATCTAGAAATTGATGGTCATATGGAAAGGAGAATATATACGTACCAATGTGATATTATATAGCTCTTGCCATTGCGCTGTTTATGTGCCTGAAATCTTGCAGCTCGCCTCATGCCTTCTATTAGCAGACCACTCAAAGGTGCCGTGAAGTCTTGCAGCTCGCATCATGCCTCCTATTAACAGACTGCTCAAAGGTGCCGAGGAGCAGTAGCACCATCAGCTCTCCATGTGGAGGAGCAGTACCGCCGGGCCTTCGAGGCCTGGAGCAACCTATAACCGGTCGATGACCACCATGCAAAATAAAACATGACCAAAACACCTCAACTCGGATGCAAACAGTATATACACACATGTTTCTTTTATTACATTATATTAATATTTCTCCAATGCACGCATGCTATGCCTAATCAAGAAAGATCGTGTGCAGAGTGGAGATTCAACATATACCTACATCAAGAGTTATTCATACGGGCACCAGGATTGTTGTTGCATACTGGCATGGCGCCATACACATGCTAGCGATGAGAAGCAACAGAGCAGTCGGTATTGGACTCGGCACCGCCAGTATTGGACTCGCAATAAACCCAGTCTGGTGGATGAACAATTTTCTTTCGCATGAGCCAAGATGCATCGGTAGATAACTATACGTGATCAGTTGTGCCACTGTAATAGTAAGAATGGTTCGAGTAAATATGCATGTGACAAATCAGCATAGATAAATCAGCATGTGTGATAAGAGAGAGAGTAACTAATCCATCAGATCTTGGTCAAACTCAGCATAGAGAAATCAGCACGTGTGATAAGAGAGAGAGTAACTAATCCATCAGATCTTGGTCAAACTCGCCAGGGACTAAAGATTTGAATGAAATTGCATATGAAGCCATGAGCTATCACGGACTGTTGTCTCCTTGGCTCCAAATCACACAAATAAGCAATACATGTACATGTAGTGCCATGGAAACAACTCAGAATTATATGGTTTCATCCAATCAAACTAGGGCCGTTAGTGCTGTTGAAAGAACAGTTGAGGGATAGTCGATGGAGTACCGTACCTTGTGATGGGTGGATCAAATGGAGAGCCAGCGATGTAGGCTTCAAACTGGAAGGCGTCGTTCCTTGGTCATGCTCTAGCCGGAGGACGGAAGAACGATCAACTACCATCGGTCGGAGGTCTTGGACAGTAGAAACCATGGAAGGAAACGGAGGCTGCTAGGTTAGATTTAAACCTCTACCATAGTTTTTCTTTTTTCAGAGAAACATGAGAGATTGAATCTGAACCATAGTTTTGGCCGTGAGGGACATATCAATGAGATTTTTTTTTCTTTTTGGCCGTGAGGGACATATCAATGCGATTTTTTTCCTTTTTTGAGAGATACATGAGTTTTTCTCATGAGAGATTGGATCTGAACGTAATTTGGGCCATGAGGGACATATCAATGAGTTTTTCTTTTTCTTTTTTGAGAGATCCATGAGAGATTGGATCTGAACCGTAATAACTCGGTCCCACCAGATTAACGGCTCATAAAATCTAATTAATGTGGGAATTTCTAGGAAGTTAAGAATTAGTATAGGTATAGATAGATAGATAGATAGATAGATAGATAGATAATATGGGTAGTACAAGAGTAGATCTACCACGAGATCAAGGCGGCTAAACCCTAGAAGCTAGCCTATGGTATGATTGTTCTTCATCCTACGGACTAAAACCCTTTGGTTTATATAGACACCAAAGAGGGCTAGGGTTACACAGAGTCGGTTACAATGGTAGGAGATCTACATATCAGTATCGCCAAGATTGCCTTCCACGCCAAGGAAAGTCCCTTCCGGACACGGGACGAAGTCTTCAATCTTGTATCTTCATAGTCCAGGAGTCCGGCTATCCGAACACCCCCTAATCCAGGACTCCCTCAGTAGCCCCTGAACCAGGCTTCAATGACGACGAGTCCGGCGCGCAGATTGTCTTTGGCATTGCAAGGCGGGTTCCTCCTCCAAGTACTTCATAGAAGGTTTTCGAACACAAGGATAGTGTCCGGCTCTGCAAAATAAGTTTCCACATATTGCCATAGAGAGAATAATATTTAGACAAATCTAATCTGCTGACGTATTCCGTAGCATGACATCACACCATGTCCAAGCCCTTATTCGAATCGTTTTTACTGTCCCACCTCAGCGTGTTTTGCGAGGTAGTTTCCTTGGCACGTCCTTTCAAAGCAGAGATCGTGTCCCCTTCATTTACGGGATTCTCATCAATACGGACGTGGGTAACCCAGTCGTACTCGTTGGTATGTTTTCTCGACAAAGGCGAGTCCCAAACGATCACGGGGAGGGCCCTTGGTATTCAACCTCTTATAAAGAGACCAAGGCCTTACTCCTTTCTTTCAATCTCAAACGAGTTCGCCCTTCGCCTCGAGTTGCAACACCCAAGGCTCCAGATTTCAGGCGCTTCGGACCTTCGACAATGTCCAGTTCCGACCTTCAAGGCTGATGGATGCCCTCCTCCATCACGGAGGAGGACGTGCTGAAGTTGAGAGAGGCCAGGTTCTTGACCGGTGAAATCTCGCATAGGCTGCCTGCTCAAGGGTAGGTCATTCCCACTCCCAAGCCTGGTGAGAGTGTGGTGTTCATGTCTCACTTCCTTCAGGGGCTAGGCTTCCCGACGGATCCCTTCGTGAGGGGGCTCATGTTTTATTATGGGCTGGAATTTCACGACTTAGCTCCGGAGTCCATCCTCCATATTTCCTCATTCATTGTCGTGTGTGAAGCCTTCCTCCGTATTAATTCTCACTTCGGACTATGGCTCAAGACCTTCAAAGTAGAGCTGAAGATGATCGAGGGACGGCACGCGGAGTGCGGAGGTGCTTTTATAAGCAAGAATGCTGGTGCTCCATGGCCCGAGGGCTCTCTTCAAGAGGAGTCCAGCTTATGGCAATGAGAGTGGTTTTATATTACCGGTCCCAGCAGCACCAAGTGGGTGGCGCCACCTGCCTTTCGCTCGGGTCCCCCACCATAGCTAGCGTCATGGGTCAATAAAGGACTGGACTGGGGGCCGTCCTAGGACGTGCCCTTGTTGCAGGGCCGCATTCGAGATCTCCTAGAAAGAGATATCAGTCTGGTCGTGGTGACACAGGTTATGCTGATTCGCCGAGCTCTGCCCTGCAAACGTCGCCCCCTCCGCCTATGGGAGTTCAATCCGGAGGGACCACGAGCTCTCCAACATTTTATGGGCGCGACGCCCGTGGAGATGTACAAATTGTTCTTCAGATCACAAGCAATGTGTCCGGACTTGACCGAGGACGCAAGTCTGAGCTGCAACCGCCCGGATACTCAAGTAAGTAGCCCTGTGCCTAGACTTGCAATCCGCATATTTATCATAAAATTGCCCTTAAAAGAGCTATCCTTTAAACATGAGTGGATAGCGAAAGCAAAGCTAATCAGGTGTCCGGCCCCCCTCCCCGAGACCACGCCGGATCCTGTGCTAGTCAGGATGTTGGAGGTTGTGCCTTCGGAGGAAAGCGAGGGAGAGGACAAGGAAGCTACGACCTCCTCGAAGGAGGCTGTTTGGGAGGGAGGAATCGAAAATTCCTCTCCTCAGGGGAAGAAGAGGACCGCCTCTGAAGACCCTGAGACCATGGCCTCAAAGCGGGGGAAGAAATCTTCGCCAGAGGGTCCTATGCTGGGGGATACTTCGGCCGAATTATGCCCTCAAGGGGATCAGCCCTCCACCGAGCCGTAAGTAGAGAGGAGTTTTTCTTTTTAAGAAATGAGAGAAATCCTTGCGTTATATCTGAGAAGAGTAATCAAAAATTTACGTTGTAGCTCGGACCTTAGCCCTTCTCAGCAGAGCTCGTCTTCGGGGGATCTTCTTCCAGAGATGATGGAGAGCGGAACGCCTCCCCCTGCCGTACCGCCTTGCGAGGCGGGCGACCCTGAGGTATCCTCGCGGAGGGTTTCTCTGAATCCGGCAGGGCCAGAAGGTAGTCATATGCCCCCCCAAAGCCCTCCGTGTCCGGCCTTCGAAAAGGGCCATCAGACGAGTCCGGCACCGTCTGGTGCGCGGTCAGAGGGGCTGAAGGATCTGCTAGGGCGAGCATCTATCTCAGAGGAGCATCGTGCATTGATGGGTACGATGATTGAGAGGATTTCATCCGCGGAGAGCGGATTGCACGAGGCCATCAAGAGTTTACTGACAGGTTTTGAGGTACGCGAAATAATGTACCATTTTTCGACAGTTGCACATAAATAGGATGCGCCCTGTGTAGATAGTAGCCCCTGAGACTCTGTGCGTTGTAAAAAGTGATGGCGCGCAGAGGATCATAATCCCAGATCTAATATGCCGCCTTCATACGTTGGTGGCGAAGTGTCCGGTGGCCAGCCAGACTGATGAATTTGCCGAGCTAAAGCGGCAACTTGACGTGGAAGATGCCGACATCGCACTTGTCAACAAGCGGCTTGATGATGCACAAGGTATGTAATTCCTCCAGCGGCACCTGGTAAGAGGAGCTTTATGCCAGTATCTTACAATGTGTGCGCTTGATGCAGATGGTGCTGCTGAAGGAAATATGCCCTAGAGGCAATAATAAAGTTATTATTTATTTCCTTATATCATGATAAATGTTTATTATTATTGATGCTAGAATTGTATTAACCGGAAACATAATACATGTGTGAATACATAGACAAACAGAGTGTCACTAGTATGCCTCTACTTGACTAGCTCGTTGATCAAAGATGGTTATGTTTCCTAACCATATACATGAGTTGTCATTTGATTAATGGGATCACATCATTAGGAGAATGATGTGATTGACTTGACCCATTCCATTAGCTTAGCACCCGATCGTTTAGTATGTTGCTATTGCTTTCTTCATGACTTATACATGTTCCTATGACTATGAGATTATGCAACTCCCGTTTGCCAGAGGAACACTTTGTGTGCTACCAAACGTCACAACGTAACTAGGTGATTATAAAGGAGCTCTACAGGTGTCTCCAAAGGTACATGTTGGGTTGGCGTATTTCGAGATTAGTATTTGTCACTCCGATTGTCGGAGAGGTATCTCTGGGCCCTCTCAGTAATGCACATCACATAAGCCTTGCAAGCATTGCAACTAATGAGTTAGTTGCGAGATGATGTATTACGAAACGAGTAAAGAGACTTGCCGGTAACGAGATTGAACTAGGTATTGAGATACCGACGATCGAATCTCGGGCAAGTAACATACCGATGACAAAGGGAACAAAGTATGTTGTTATGCGGTCTGACCAATAAAAGATCTTCATAGAATATGTGGGAGCCAATATGAGCATCCAGGTTCCGCTATTGGTTATTGACCAGAGACATGTCTCGGTCATGTCTATATTGTTCTCGAACCCGTAGGGTCCGCACGCTTAACATTACGATGACAGTTTCATTATGAGTTTATATATTTTGATGTACCGAAGTTTGTTCGGAGTCCCGGATGTGATCACGGACATGACGAGGAGTCTCGAAATGGTCGAGACATAAAGATTGATATATTGGAAGCCTATGTATGTACATCGGAAGTGTTCCGGGTGAAATCGGCATTTTACCGGAGTACCGGGAGGTTACCGGACCCCCCCGGTAACCTAATGGGCCTTAATGGGCCTAGTGGAGGAAGAGGAGAGGAGGCCTAGGGGCTGCCGCGCGCCCCTTCCCCCAAGTCCGAATTGGACAAGGAGGGGGGGGGGGGCGGCGCCCCCCCTTTCCTTTCTTCCCTCTCCTCCTTCCCTCCAAGTCCTAATCCAACTAGGGAAAGGGGGGAGTCCTACTCCCGGTAGGAGTAGGACTCCTCCGGCGCACCACCTCCTAGAGCCGGCCGCACCCCCCCTTTGCTCCTCTATATACGGAGGCAGGGGGCACCTCTAGACACACAAGTTGATCCGTGTGATCGTTTTCTTAGCCGTGTGCGGTGCCCCCTTCCACCATACTCCTCGATAATATTGTAGCGGTGCTTAGGCGAAGCCCTGCGACGGCAGAACATCAAGATCGTCACCACGCCGTCGTGCTGACGGAACTCTTCCCCGACACTTTGCTGGATCAGAGTCCGGGGATCGTCATCGAGCTGAACGTGTGCTAAAACTCGGAGGTGCCGTAGTTTCGGTGCTTGATCGGTCGGGCCGTGAAGACGTGCGACTACATCAACCGCGTTGTCATAACGCTTCCGCTGTCGGTCTACGAGGGTACGTAGACAACACTCTCCCCTCTTGTTGCTATGCATCACCATGATCTTGCGTGTGCGTAGGAAAATTTTGAAATTACTACGTTCCCCAACAGTGGCATCCGAGCCTAGGTTTTATGTGTTGATGTTATATGCACGAGTAGAACACAAGTGAGTTGTGGGCGATATAAGTCATACTGTTTACCAGCATGTCATACTTTGGTTCGGCGGTATTGTTGGATGAAGCGGCCCGGACCGACATTACGCGTACGCTTACGTGAGACTGGTTCTACCGACGTGCTTTGCACACAGGTGGCTGGCGGGTGTCAGTTTCTCCAACTTTAGTTGAACCAAGTGTGGCTACGCCCGGTCCTTGCGAAGGTTAAAACAACACCAACTTAACAAACTATCATTGTGGTTTTGATGCGTAGGTAGGATTGGTTCTCGCTTAAGCCCGTAGCAGCCACGTAAAACTTGCAACAACAAAGTAGAGGACGTCTAACTTGTTTTTGTAGGGCATGTTGTGATGTGATATGGTCTAGACACGATGCTAAATTTTATTGTATGAGATGATCATGTTTTGTAACCGAGTTATCGGCAACTGGCAGGAGCCATATAGTTGTCGCTTTATTGTATGCAATGCAATTGCGCTGTAATGCTTTACTTTATCACTAAGCGGTAGCGATAGTCATGGAAGCATAAGATTGGCGAGACGACAACGATGCTACGATGGTGATCAAGGTGTCGCGCCGGTGACGATGGTGATCATGACGGTGCTTCGAAGATGGAGATCACAAGCACAAGATGATGATGACCATATCATATCACTTATATTGATTGCATGTGATGTTTATCTTTTATGCATCTTATCTTGCTTTGATTGACGCTAGCATTTTAAGATGATCTCTCCCTAATTATCAAGAAGTGTTCTCCCTGAGTATGCACCGTTGCGAAAGTTCTTCGTGCTGAGACACCACGTGATGATCGGGTGTGATAGGCTCTACGTTCAAATACAACGGGTGCAAAACAGTTGCACACGCGGAATACTCAGGTTATACTTGACGAGCCAAGCATATACAGATATGGCCTCGGAACACGAAGACCGAAAGGTCGAGCGTGAATCATATAGTAGATATGATCAACATAGTGATGTTCACCATTGAAACTACTCCATCTCACGTGATGATCGGACATGGTTTAGTTGATTTGGATCACGTGATTAATTAGAGGATTAGAGGGATGTCTATCTAAGTGGGAGTTCTTAAGTAATATGATTAAATTGAACGTAAATTTATCATGAACTTAGTCCTAATAGTATTTTGCAAATCATGTTTTAGATCAATAGCTTGCGTTGTTGCTTCCCTGTGTTTATTTTGATATGTTCCTAGAGAAAACTAAGTTGAAAGATGTTAGTCGCAATGATGCGGATTGGATCCGTGATCTGAGGTTTATCCTCATTGCTGCACAGAAGAATTATGTCCTTGATGCACCGCTAGGTGACAGACCTATTGCAGGAGCAGATGCAGATGTTATGAACGTTTGGCTAGATCAGTATGATGACTACTTGATAGTTTAGTGCACCATGCTTAAAGGCTTAGAATCGGGACTTCAAAGACGTTTTGAACGTCATGGACCATATGAGATGTTCCAGGAGTTGAAGTTAATATTTCAAGCAAATACCCGAGTTGAGAGATATGAAGTCTCCAACAAGTTCTATAGCTAAAAGATGGAGGAGAATAGCTCAAGCAGTGAGCATGTGCTCAGATTGTCTGGGTACTACAATCGCTTGAATCAAGTGGGAGTTAATCTTCCAGATAAGATAGTGATTGACAGAATTCTCTAGTCACCATCACCAAGTTAGTAGAACTTCGTGATGAACTATGATATGCAAGGGATAACGGAAACGATTCCCAAGCTCTTCGTAATGCGGAAATTGACGAAGGTAGAAATCGAGAAAAACATCAAGTATTGATGGTAGACAAGACCACTAGTTTCAAGAAAAGGGCAGAGGGAAGAAGGGGAACTTCAAGAAGAACAACAAGCAAGTTGCTGCTCAAGTGAAGAAGCCCAAGTCTGGTCCTAAGCCTAAGACTAAGTGTTTCTACTGCAAAGGGACTGGTCACTGGAAGCGGAACTACCCCAAGTGATTGGCAGATAAGAAGGATGGAAAAGTGAACATAAGTATATTTGATATACATTTTATTGATGTGTACTTTACTAGTGTTTATAGCAACCCCTCAGTATTTGATACTAGTTCAGTTGCTAAGATTAGTAACTCGAAACGGGAGTTGCAGAATAAACAGAGACTAGTTAAGGGTGAAGTGACGATGTGTGTTGGAAGTGGTTCCAAGATTGATATGATCATCATCGCACACTCCCTATACTTTCGGGATTAGTGTTGAACCTAAATAAGTGTTATTTGGTGTTTGCGTTGAGCATGAATATGATTTGATCATGTTTATTGTAATACGGTTATTCATTTAAGTAAAAGAATAAATTGTTGTTCTTTTTACATGAATAAAACCTTATATGGTTACACACCCAATGAAAATAGTTCGTTGGATCTCGATCATAGTGATACACATAATCATAGTATTGAAACCAAAATATGCAAAGTTAATAATGATAGTGCAACTTATTTGTGGCACTGCCGTTTAGGTCATATTGGTGTAAAGCGCATGAAGAAACTCCATGCTGATGGGTTTTTGGAATCACTTGATTATGAATCAGTTGATGCTTGCGAACCATGCCTCATGGGCAAGATGACTAAAATGCCGTTCTCCGGAACTATGGAGCGAGCAACTGACTTATTGGAAATAATACATACTGATGTATGAGATCCGATGAGTGTTAAGGCTCGTGGCGGGTGTCGTGGTTTTGTCACGGCAGATGTCCTAGAGAAAGGACTTAGTCGTGGAGCCATCGTGACGGGTTAGCTTGAAGGGGTTAAAGCGGACACAAGGACGCAAGAGAGTTTATACTAGTTCGGCCCCTTCAATGAAGGTAAAAGCCTACGTCTAGTTGTGATGGAATTGATGGGTGTTTCGATGACTAGGGAGCAAACAAGCTTCGCCTATGTCTCGAGTTGTCGTCCGTTGTCCTTGAACCGCCGCCGGGTGACAGACCTATTGCAGGAGCAGATGCAGATGTTATGAACGTTTGGCTAGATCAGTATGATGACTACTTGATAGTTTAGTGCACCATGCTTAAAGGCTTAGAATCGGGACTTCAAAGACGTTTTGAACGTCATGGACCATATGAGATGTTCCAGGAGTTGAAGTTAATATTTCAAGCAAATACCCGAGTTGAGAGATATGAAGTCTCCAACAAGTTCTATAGCTAAAAGATGGAGGAGAATAGCTCAAGCAGTGAGCATGTGCTCAGATTGTCTGGGTACTACAATCGCTTGAATCAAGTGGGAGTTAATCTTCCAGATAAGATAGTGATTGACAAATTTCTCTAGTCACCATCACCAAGTTAGTAGAACTTTGTGATGAA